>NC_136879.1:13808198-13838198 GCF_949152265.1 Phoxinus phoxinus
GGTCATGGTTTGGTATATGAGGACTCAGTATAGTGACTGTATGTGATCAACGGTGATCTGTGTTTAAGTCTTGTGTGTGTGTGTGTTATAGTCATGGGTTATGAGGTCATGGTTTGGTATATGAGGACTCAGTATAGTGACTGTATGTGATCAACGGTGATCTGTGTTTAAGTCTTGTGTGTGTGTTTATTGTGTGTGTGTGTTATAGTCATGGGTTACGAGGTCATGGTTTGGTGTATGAGGACTCAGTATAGTGACTGTATGTGATCCAACCGTGTGTGTTTAAGTCTTGTGTGTGTGTGTGTGTTATAGTCATGGGTTACGAGGTCATGGTTTGGTATATGAGGACTCAGTATAGTGACTGTATGTGATCAACCGTGATCTGTGTTTAAGTCTTGTGTGTGTGTTTATTGCAGGGGCGTAGAATTTAGTAGGGACGCTAGGGACGTGTCCCTACCAATATCCAGTGACACTGATATATCCCAAGCAATAATTTCGATCAAACCTTAAAATATATGTCCCCGTCCCCACCAATTTCAAAATCAAACCTACGCCGCTGGTTTATTGTGTGTGTGTTATAGTCATGGGTTATGAGGTCATGGTTTGGTATATGAGGACTCAGTATAGTGACTGTAAGTGATCCAACCGTGTGTGTTTATTGTGTGTGTGTGTGTGTGTTATAGTCATGGGTTACGAGGTCATGGTTTGGTATATGAGGACTCAGTATAGTGACTGTATGTGATCAACCGTGTGTGTTTATTGTGTGTGTGTTATAGTCATGGGTTATGAGGTCATGGTTTGGTATATGAGGACTCAGTATAGTGACTGTATGTGATCAACAGTGATCTGTGTTTAAGTCTTGTGTGTGTGTTTATTGTGTGTGTGTGTTATAGTCATGGGTTATGAGGTCATGGTTTGGTATATGAGGACTGCGTATAGTGACTGTATGTGATGTTGAAGACATCGGGCTGTGTTTAAGTGTTGTTGTAACTGTGTTTTTTACTATGTATAACAAGGCTAAACTACAGTTAACGTTACAGTACTGTGGTAAAAGCATGGTAAGGTTTGCTGTCACTAACGTTACTACAAAATACCACAGTAGAAGTAGGCTAACTGCGGTAAAACATGGTAAGTTTATATCGAACACCAAGACACCATCTAATATATAGCTTACTACTCACCGAGATGTGGCGTGTAACTGCTGATAAATATAGCTTATATCCAACCGTGTGTTTATTGTGTGTGTTATAGTCAAGGGTTATGATGAGGTCATGGTTTGGTGTATGAGGACTCAGTATAGTAACTGCATGTGATCAACAGTGATCTGTGTTTAAGTCGTGTACACATTAGTATTATGTGGACACAATTTAACCAAACGTGAATTAAGCACGATTGAACTAAACTTTTGAATTAATATGAATTTGTCGCTATATTTTCCCAAAAGCCTTGTATCTGATAACCTTGTTCAATTAAACTGTACATGTGGATAAATTTACCCTTAAAAGTGTTGATGGAGGGAGTTAACTTATAATCAAAGCTTGATTATAAACCAGTAGTCAATCAATATAAAATTATTCATTTTTATTGATTTACATTTACATAAACATTTAAGTTATCTTAAACTGAAGGAGGTAAACCGAGTTCAGAAAGCACTCCATTTATAGTGCAAGCCTATATTTTGTCAAATGGTTTTAAATTAGGTAGCCTAACTGTTGTTACTCTGTTCTGTTTTGGTCCCTTTCGTAGAGAAATATTACAGTACATATCTTGTATTATTATTGCACTGCATATTATGTGTTTAATAATGTTATAAACTGATATAATCTTTTAATAGTGAATTTGGTGAGGAGTCGATTGAGAGGATTAAATCCTCTCAAAGAGGCTGAATATTACGTGAGGCTGGCTAAAGACAAGGAAAGCATCACTTGGAAATATATCAGTCAAACTAAAGGTAATATTTGTTTTGTGAAATTGTGTCTCATTGCAGGTTAACCACAGTTATACACAGCAAAAAATCCAGAGTGAATTTAACTCTCCTGGGAGTAGGCTACATGTGAGACCACACTCAAGAGTGTGAAAGTGTTAAAGGGGTGGTTTACTGCTTTTTTTCTTGGCATGATTGTGTTTATGGGGTGCAATATAACATGTCTTCGTGTGTGTGTGTGTGTGTGTTTTTTTAAAGCCTTATTTTTCATAAATTTCACCTTTATTGTAAGCCGCTTTCTCCTCTGTCATTTGAACGACCAGTTGATAGGGCTGGGCACCGAGTCTCGATACTTTTTAGGTACCGACCGAATTGCCTCGATACTATCGAGTATCGAAAAATGACATGTTGTTCGGTTCCAGATTTCGATACCTAAGGAGTTAACTCGTCAACGTCAGTGCTCAAACAAATACATATGAAATGCACAACGACACACATAAAGTCGCTCACGCACACATACACACAAACTCTATTCACACGAAACACGCGGAACTCTCCGCGCACACTCATATGAGACGCGCGCGCACGCACAAACTCTCGACACGCATACTGAGCCGCGAGCACACACACACACACACAAACTCTCCGCGCACATATTCATATGAGACGCGAGCACACACACATAATACCTTAAAGATGTGGAAAAATCGATCAAAAGTGTGGGTATATTTCTCCAGGCTCGATGCCAACCGCGCGCGATGCAGTATTTGCGGTAAAATAATTGCTGCAAAGACCGGTACCACGACAAACACGATGAAGACCTTGACAGTGCACGGAGTAAACATAAGAGCAGAAAGTTGCTCCGTCTTCGACTGGTAAATGAAGAGATACCTTGTTGATCACTCGGACAGTGTTTATATTGCAATAAATAATAACCTACTGAATGCACACTGCCGTTCAAAACTGTGTTGGTTAATGGTTAGTCAGAATTTTTTTTCAGTAAGGATGCATTAAAGTTATCAAAGGTGACATTAAAACATGTGTAATGTTACAAAATATTTCGTTTTTAAATAAATGCTTTTCTTTTGATTTTTTTATTCATAAAAGAATCATGAAAAAAATTATCATAGTTTCCAAAATATTAAGCAGCAAACTGTTTTCATATTCTGAACGGGTCATGTGACACTGAAGTAATGATTTTGAACATTCAGCTTTGACATCACAGGAATAAATTACATTTTGAAATATATTAGATACGATTTTAAATTGTAATACTATTTCACAATATTACTAAAGTTTTACTGTATTTTTTTATTCAAAAATTCAGCTTTGGTGAGCATGAGCGCTTTATAAAACATTTTTTATTCCTTTGTGCACTGGCTAAGGAGCATGAGTCAAACTGAAAAAATAAAACTAAATAAATAAAAAATAAAAGTTTTTCTGAGGTAATATGTTATGTAATCTTGTTAAAATAGATTTCATAAAATTGGTATCGAAAAAAGTATCGTTAGGAACCGGTATCGAAACTGAGGTATCGAAATTGGCACCGGATCGAAAGATTTTGAACGATGCCCAGCCCTACCAGTTGACTTCCTGATTCTATGAAACCACTCCCTCAGAAACAGGCAATGGGCTCAGATTGGTTAGTTGGGCCGGTGTGTTGTAATTGGCTAAACTGCGTAGTGCACGTTGTCCGGAAACTTCACGCCCATTACCTTTACGGGTGAAAGTCGCATGTGCTCCGGTCAAATGTAAATAATGGTGTCAATACTGCCGTATCAGTTTGAGCCAGAATCAGACCCAGAAAGCGGCAATGAAGAGAGTCAAGCAGAACCTCCCCAAACACGGCTCTATAATTTTTTTTTTTACTTTATATACGTTTGTCTTATACACACAAAATAGCATCGAACTAACTGGCTACTATAAACAAACAGCGTTGGCATTGGTTTACGTCCTTGATCAAAACGAAAAATTACGTCATAAAGTATATATATGGAAAAATACATTTACAAAATTAGTACATAATTACTAGGGGTGTAACGGTTCACAAAATTCACGGTTCGGTTCGATACGATACAGTGGTGTCACGGTTCTAGAGGTCGACCGATTCATCGGTTTTGCCGATTAATCGGCACCGATAGTTGACTGGTGGAACTATCGTTATCGGCAAAAATATATACCGATAGTTTTTCCTGGTTGCGTCCATTGCTGTAGCGGCTGAGAAGCGCGCGCTGTCATTCATTACACAGTGTAAGAGCTGAGAAGGGTCTGCTGGCATGATGCAGTACAAGAGCGGCCTCTAGAGGTGTAATAAAAACTTGTGCCTCGTGTTGTTTATTTCGACACGTGATTCTGCGTGCTGCACTGAGAGCACATGCTGTGTGGAGAGCGCTGACATCAGATGCGCGTTTAAAGCACCGACAGCTCAAATGTATGTATACAGTACATTTTGTCATATCATTATAAAGTGATTAATTTGACTAAATGCCGCATTAGTAGAGAAAGAACAGCACACCAGTATGTTTGTTTGCCTTCGAGGCTGAGAGGACGCTAACATTAGTAGTACCTCAAGCGGTTAAAACACTGACAAACATAAACGTAAGTCCCACCCGAATGTTTAATGTCACTATTGTTACCTCTATTTGCATTAGTTTTTATCCAGCTGGTCACTTTTATGCACTTAATATGCAGAGAAGTTGCATATTTAAAGCTAGAGACGTAAGCAAACTGATATGTTCATACAGCCGACAGAAACATAAACGAATCAGAAAAGCATTCGATTTCGGGTTATTTATTTTTTTCATCTTCACTTTAATACAAATTTTGTTACTTTTTTATTAATTAAGTTGGCTTGAAAAGAACAGTTATATAGTTACATTTTGAATGTAACTAGTTTTATTTGTTATTTAGAGTATTACTTTTTGTTTCAGTTTGAATGAATGTCTTTTAATTGACTTAAATATTTATTCACATTTATATATTTATTTCATTTAGCATGTTTTCATGGTTCAATACAGTTTTTTATTTATTTTTATAATAAAGTTCAGCACTGTTTTATTTGGAGTGTTATGTTTGTTTTTATCCAGTATCAATTTTAAAAACTATCGTTTCATTAATCGGTTATCGGCAAGTATGGCCCAACCTAGCTATCGTTATCGGTAAAATCCACTATCGGTCGACCTCTGCACGGTTCGGTTCGATACGTTTTCAATAGGCCTACAGCAAAAAGAAAGAAATGCCAGAAAAATGTTCTATTAATTAAAAGAAAAAATATTTTTAAATAAGTGTTTTCTTCTACATCTTGAAACTTTTAGTTTTATAAATGGTGGTAATCTTTGAAGGATGAACAAATAATGTTTTGGTCATCACATTAAAAATAACATTTAAATATGATCATATTTGAGTTTTGAAGAGCTGGAAAAAGATGTGTGATATACTTGAAAGCATTTTACTATTTCGCTGTTTGGTCCATTAATAACGGAGAAATGTGAATGTTTCTCACTAGATCTCGCAGCGATGTCATTACTTCAGTGGCGAACTCAAATGCTTTCTTTACTGAATCTCTTAGCGCTGTGTAGTAACTGTGTCGTTTGCTAAAGCCAGCGCTGGCATTTGTTTACATCCTTGATAAAACTAAAACATTACGTCTGAAATTATACATGCAAATACATTTAAAATGATTAAGTCTTACTTACAGGTTGTGGCCCAACAACTGCTGCCTCTGGTTTTAAAGTTGGAACTGATTCATGGTTTAATAACACACTTTCGACGGCATGCATACGGCTCTCCACTATAACTATTCCTCTTCGACAAAGCCCCCTTTTTTGCCTATTCCGGAGGGAGGGTTGATGTAAATGTATGGGTCAGTTACGTATAAAACCTGGGAAGTATCTCGTTGTAGTCCCATTCGAGTCGTTTTTGTAGGCATTAAACTTCCTGATTTTTAAAAGACGATATCTCTGCTTACGTTGAACTTTCAGCGCAGAAACTTTGCAGATACTGTTCATGCAGCAACAGCAACATTACACACTATTTAAAATGAAAAAAGTGAAATCACAATCAACCACCCCTTTAAAGTAACCCTGAAGCACTGTTAAAGTTAATGAATTTGCATATATATGCCACCACAAATAAGTCTGGGAAACACTGCAGTGTTACCCTTTGAAACTTGTAAGGGAAAACACCTGCTCTGTGGTTAATTTTAAAACATTGTTTTGCATAATAAAACAACTGTTTACCATACTTTTAATTTTGTTTTAACAGGACGAGGTGTGTTTGCAAAAGGCCCTATTACAAAAGGGTCATTCATTGTTGAATACCGTGGTGTTTTAAGCAAGATAACGCACTCTTTTGAACCAACAACTGAATACACATATATTTATAGCCGTATCACACAAAACAAATAAAAACAAAAGTTGAGCAAATATTGAATACATTTTCATTTGGTACTATGCCAGCTATCTCATCTGAAAATATATCTGGACCTTCTTAACCCTGAAACCAATGCTCTGAGGCAGGTTGAAATGCTTACCAATTATGGTTTATCTTCTTAAGTGTAATATGTTTGTTAATATTTATAATGGTTGGTTTTTATGACCCCTGTAGCATTAATGCATCAGCAGAGGATGGATCGCTTGGAAGGCTACTTAATGATGATACAAAGCCAAATTCCAAGATGAAGAAAATTGTGCTGGATGGTGTACCTCATCTTTGTTTATTCGCCATTACTGACATAAATGAAGGTCAAGAAATTACTTATGACTATGGAGGAGATGACTTGCCATGGCGTTCCAAACGCAGTATAAAAAAGGTAGGGTATAATGGATTTTTATTGAAAAAATAAAGTATTTTTAACTAAATGTAGTGTCAAACCGCTGCTGACAAACTCAATAACTAGTGAAAAATAGAATCAAAAATTATGATACAATATACTGTATTGTCTTCTTTGGGGAAAATTGTTAACTTCTGCTTGTGTAATAAACTGTGGTTGTGTAGCACAGACTTGTATTGTTATAAGTTTGTTCTGTGTTTTGTTTCTGTTTCTCAGGGTCTTCATCAGCCCTTAACTTTGTCTACAGAGCAGAGTCAGCCTGTCTACTCACGGACCTTCTGCAGAGGTTTGTCAATATATTTGTCTCCTGAATCTTGTCTGTCTGTCTCTCTTTCTGTCTGTCTGTCTGTCTGTCTGTCAGTCTGTAATGTATTGAACTCTAGCAATAATCTATTAAACATTACATTTGTTATAAGTTTGTTCTGTGTTTTGTTTCTGTTTCTCAGGGTCTTCATCAGCCCTTAACTTTGTCCCTTAACTGATAAACCAACGCCAGACAGAGAAGTATGTTAACTGTTGTCATTTGCCATGCTAGCAAAGTCTACTAAGCAAAGGGCTGGATGTAACGTTGTCACATACAGAGAACTGGTGAATCCTCCGTGCATCTATGGTCAACTTGAGGTAACTCCTACGTGCAGATAACTTTTTTCCCCCCAAACTTTATTTATTTTGGTTTTAACATTTTGCGTGCCGCTAATTTAACAAGCGATCCCATTGGATGAATCCGTCCAATCACATTTTCCATTTATCTGCCTCGATTTTCTAAAACGCACAGGACTTCAACCATGTTAAGTATTTTCTCTAAATGCACACAACATATATAAGCAGTTTCTATTTCCTAAAATGCATAATGTGCTTGGATACGATAAATGAGAGTGCATGACAGGCTACAGCCCTCCACACATTTCCTCTTATAACACCATGAAACCACTATTGCTCCATTAATAATCGACTAACGTTATGTACATTGCAAATACAATCTAATGCATATTTGAGACACAATTTTGGATTGTGTGTAATATTTTTAGAGAAAATGAATTGGTACTTAATAATATTAAATCAAGTGATCAAAGTGCTCGTGCTTCACTTGATCGGACGCGCGCCTCCTTTGCGGCCTAACTTGCGGAGAGACTCTATTCGTTCCGGTGAAATTAGAAAACATAATGCACACAAACGTGTCCCTGCTTGATATACAAACACTGATGAACATATTCGGTTTTGATAAAAAAACAAAAAAAAACTGGAAGTGCGGATTAGAACCCAAACCTCTGAAATGCATGGCGAAAGCTCTACCACTGGACCATTACAGCACACACGTTGAATAGGCGGATCTGTGAATTCATCCACGTGAACGTTCTCGGCACTACACCTCATTTAAAGGAGAACTCCAGCGCAAAATGAACCTTTGGTCTAATTACACATTGTTACCTAGTCAATCGTTATATGAGATTTGTTTTCATGATTATCGAATGTAAATAGTTTTATCTCTAAAAACAGTTTAGCCTATAACGCTAGTATAACGCTGGTATATTGGGCATAGAGTAATGACAAATAAAAATCGCTTGTTAATACCACTAACAAGGCTCAAAATAGCCCCACACTAACACGGTAGCATAATGAGGGCCGACGTGACGTGAAGCTCAGTCTCTGGATCGGCCGACGTGACGTGAAGCTCAGTCTCTGGATCGGCCGACGTGACGTGAAGCTCAGTCTCTGGATCGGCCGACGTGACGTGAAGCTCAGTCTCTGGATCGGCAGACGTGACGTGGACAGTCTCTGGTTCTGGATCAGAAGACATGACGTGGAGATACTCAGACTTGGCCAGCATGAAGTGAAGAGATTCAGGAACGGCGGCCATCTTAGGATATGGCCCTGGATCGGTGGTCGCAGCAGGACCAGACCCTGGGACGGTGGTCTCGGCGGAATGAGACTCTGTTCGGGCGGCCCTCTTGGCAGTACGTGCTGACATCAGCGGTGGATCTGTCATGTTGGAAATAAGTCCTGGACGCCCATAGACCGATCTGGTGGCAGGCTTTATGGTTGGCCTGATGTGAAGATTCTCAGGCTGGGCAGGCGTGACGTGAAGATCAGGCTGAGGGGATACTGCGGGTTCACGGAGCTCCTTCTCCTCCATGCCCACAGTAAATGATGAACCGCTCAACAACAGGACCAGGTCTATATACTGTTCTAATGTCCCGTGAGGATCATGGTTGGGCATCAATGACCGGAGCGGTTCAGATAATCCTCTGCGGAAAAAGATCATTAAGCACTCGGTGCTCATTAGCGTGAGATGTGCCAGTTCAATAAAATCTGCGACGTAGTCTTCGATGGACCGATTCTCCTGACGGAGACGATTGATTTGGACATCCGGACACATGGTTGGCATGGCTGCTGGATCTCGGTGTGGCGAAGTCTCGGTCTGCTCCGAGACTAGAAGTTGAGATCCAAATGCAGCTTTATTTGAAGTGTAATCCAGAATTGTAATCAGCACAAGCAAAAGGTCAAAGCACAGGTAGGCAGTCCAAACAAACAAACAAACAAACAAAACAGGCAGGGGTCAGAGGCAAAAGAGTAATCCACGGAACAGGCAAGAAATCCAAAATACCAAGAGACATGAAACCAGGAGAAACGCTCGGAAATGCAGTGCAACAACATACAAAACTTCGCAGTGAGTGATGGGGTGAACCAGGCTTATATGGGGTGAACTAAACAAGAAGATGAGATACAGGTGAATGTGATAATGAGTGCTGATGAGTCCAGGCAGAGAATGATGGGAGATGTAGTCTGTGAGTGAATGATAATAGTCTTGATGTGGAGTGCCCTCAGGTGGCTCTTATGCTTACCTTGTAAGCATAAGAACCCAGCCACAATGAAGTATACGAAAGTTGGAATTTTGTTTTGACTGAAGATTGAATTGGTACTTTCCCATTGATTGTCCAGATTTCAAAGATGATGATTACGAGGATGAGAGTGATGAAGATACAACCCTGGACACAGAAACTGCAGATGAAATTAATGGTATGTATTTTAAATGCTAACAAAAACGTTTTAGCATACTAGAGTAAAAATGTCCTTATTTCTTTTCCGTACTAACATGGTCTGCAATAGGTGAGGGTTTTTGTAATTATTTTTTAAAACTATTTTTTAGTGGGGTATGGGAGCACCTCTCTTCCCCTATATCAACAACCAGTGCACACACCCATGGTTAGATGAGTTTTTTATTTTTATTTTATTTGTGGTTAAAACGTCAGTGTCCTGCTATACTTTCACTCATTGTAAGCATTGTAAGCCCACATCCGTTTCGGGGCCACGTGTCACAATCAACTTTTAAAATATTTTGCTTATTTCCAGAATTTAAAATAAGCAGTGCTATTTTTTTAATAGCAATGTAACGAGGCTGTATAAATCTCACATGCTTTAGAGTCATGGTGATGATGATCTTTCGTTTCTACATCCTATAATTATGTACCACCAAATTATCTTCAATTAAGGATCTTCCAGTCTGTGTGTGCTGCCTCTCTGCTATGAAAAAGTACAGTATTAAAGATTTGCAGATAATGCATGTATTATCACAACAGTAAATGCTGATTTTAACATTAACAGTCTAGAAATGACAAGGCTAAATGTTCCCTTTCAGTCATTTACTTCAAGGTTTTGTAGAGTGTACGACACTAGGGGTCACTCTTGGCAGCCCAAACACCTCTGAGATCCTTGACAAAAGGCCAATCAAACTGGGGTGTGCAGAATTTGCCATAGCTAACCACACCCAGATATTCGGGTATAAATAGCCTAGCTTAGCATCTGCTCACTTGTTTTATTCTTCTGAGCCGAATGCAGCGTCTCTTCATGAGAAGCAGCGTTTCACTCACCTCTTTGAACCTCGTTGTTGGATTTAAGGCTGGATTTCTCTGTACACTGTGAAACAGGCATACCTCAAATACTATGTCAATAAATTGCATCTGTTCTGTTTTTACATATTTTTCAGGCAGTAACTTGGACATGCACACCGATCAACCTACATGCAGTTCAGCTGACAGACCAATTCATGGACGCATTGGTATGGTCAAGTCAAGTCAAGTCACCTTTATTTATATAGCGCTTTTTACAATACAGATTGTATCAAAGCAGCTTCACAGTGATTACATGAAAATAATACAAAAACAATTTCATCATCGTCCACCTTTAAGGTAGATCTATAATATTGTTGAATATTAAATGTCCCCAACTAAGCAAGCCAGAAGGTAAGGCAACAGCGGCAAGGAACCAAAACTCCATCAGTTGACAGAATGGAGAAAAAAACCTTGGGAGAACCCAGGCTCAGTCGGGGGCCAGTTCTCCTCTGGCCAATGAGTGAACAGTGTATGAAGTTCAGAATGAATCAGAGTATTTGTCCAGTTCGGTTGGTTGAAGTCGGAGTGGAGAGGAGGAGAGACTGGTTGACACTTCAGGTCAGCGGCGTCGTCGTGTCCTGGCGCTGGTCCTTCATCAGATCTGGATACGGCCTGGTTTCGGTGGACAGCGGTAAACCTCGGGATAGACAGAGAGACTAATATTAGTGTAGACGCCATCCTTCTTATGATGTACCAAGTACATCAGGATTTACGGGAAGTGTTCCCGGTCCCGGCTGTTCTAAACTATGCAGCCTAATTATAGAAGTCTATAATGTGTTATGTGTATGCTAGGCCGAAGAGATGTGTTTTTAGTCTAGATTTGAACTGACAGAGTGTGTCTGCTTCCCGGACAATGGTAGGAAGACTGTTCCAAAGTTTTGGTGCTAAATAGGAAAAGGATCTACCGCCAGCAGTCGATTCTGATATTCTAGGTATTATTAACTGGCCGGAGTTTTGAGATCGCAATAGACGTGAAGGATTATAATGCGTTAAGAGCTCGCTCAAGTACTGCGGAGCTAAACCATTTAGTGCTTTGTAAGTGATCAGCAATATTTTAAAATTTATACGATGTTTAATAGGCAGCCAATGCAGTGTTGACAGAACGGGGCTAATATGGTCATACTTCCTGGTTCTAGTAAGAACTCAAGCTGCTGCGTTTTGAACTAGCTGTAGTTTGTTTATTAAGCGTGCAGGGCAACCACCCAGTAGAGCATTACAATAATCTAGCCTTGAGGTCATGAACGCATGAACTAATTGTTCTGCATTATTCATTGAGAGCATATGACGTAATTTAGATATATTTTTAAGATGGAAGAAAGCGGTTTTACAGATACTAGACACATGACTTTCAAATGAAAGATTGGTATCAAAGAGCACACCCAGGTTCCTAACCGACGACGAAGACTTAACAGAGCAGCCATCAAGTGTTAGACAGTACTCTCTAGGTTATTACGTGTGGAAGTTTTTTGTCCAATAATTAGAATCTGTTTTTTCTGAATTTAGTAGTAGGAAATTACAAGTCATCCAATTTTTTATATCAGCTATGCATTCCGTTAATTTTGTGAATTGGTAGGTTTCGTTAGGTTTTTAAGAAATATACAGCTGAGTATCGTCGGCATAACAGTGAAAGCTAATTCCATGTTTCCTAATGTTGGAATTTAATTTGTATTTAATATAAAATATATTTTACTAGGGGTGTAATGATCTGCGTATCGTACGTTTCATGGTCACATAAATAAAAAGACATTTATGACGTTACAGTGACATCTGTCTACGCATACATGTTCGTCACGGGAACATCCCAGCTGAACATAATGAGGAAATGACATCGCTCCCTTTGACAAGTCCATTCCAAAATACTAAATAATGACACGCACCTGCTCTGCTCACTCAAGTCTCCACTAACAAGGGGATAGGGATGATCACTATGATTTGGAAAATTACCATGAATCGTATGACACACGATACCCCGTTACACCCCTATATTTTACTAAATTGAATCTCAATTTCTAGTGCTAATATGGATTAGATTTAATGACTTTTCATTAAATAATTAAAAGACAAAGCAGAAAGAATGAAAGCTGCAGATTGGCTTTTTGATAAGAAACATGACACTTTGTTATTCAATTTGGGATACTCTCTATTCAAAGGTGTCCTGCAAGGTACAATACCAAAAAACTAGTTATTGATTTTAACACACATTTGTATTGTCTTGTTTGTTCTTAGTTGGTGGTAAACCGAAGCCAGACAAAGGTGCAAGGCGACCGTGGTCGAATGCAGAGGTCAATGTGTTACACCCCTGAAAAAGGGGAGAAATAATCACGAGAGTGATACGGTTAGGTTTCCTCACTGAAAACTTTAGTGTTATGAGGAAAAGACCGCGATTTCCCCAGAGAAAAGGGTTGGAAGACAAAAGCAATCAATCACGGGCGCATAGATTAAGATCACTTTGGCGATCGCAGATCAACACTTTTTACCCGTAAATTAGGCACTACAAAATGAAGTAATCAATATAACGTTTACATATTCGTCTTATAATTGTTACCCTTTGTACACATGTCAGATTTTGACTTTTTAACACAATTATATGAACTGTATAAACCCTTATTACTAGTACTGAACGCATGAGCTTTTTAACCTTACATATTTTAAGATACTCGCATCCTATTTATTTACTAAAACCTTTTAACTTATAACATATTTTAAGATACTCACATCCTATTTCTTACTAAAACCTTTTAACCTATAACAGTACAGTAAGTATTCCTTTAACCTGTCACATTCTCCCCGACATTACCAACATTCATTTTAAACAGTCTCTTAAGCTCTGGACCTAGAAAATCATCTTATATGAGCCAATACTTGAGCAGAGGTCAAAAGTCACAGCTCAAATAAAGTCAACGCATTATCCACAGTCCATATCTGTTGACCAGCTGTATAAACAGTCCATAAGCAGTCCTTTCTCATTGAGAACTCATTTCTCTATTGATCAACAGTCCATCAGGCTCAATGATCTGTATGCATAGTCTGCAAATTGTCTCTCGCAACAGTCTGTAAAATCAGTCAAACCTGTCATCTCTATAGCGTTATGCTTGCTGAAGTCCATACATGCAGGGTGGCTGGAGGTAATATTGGTGTGGTGATGGCAACCACGGAACCAGTCCTGGTGCAGGGTAGACAGAGAACAACTGTGGTTGTGGCTGGATACTGTACAAGGAAGGGCTACCAAGCTGATCATAGGTGATCCGTCTTGGAGGGTGTCTTTCTCTTTGTGGCCGCTGGTAGGCTGGGTCCTCAGGTTCAGCAACAGTAGTTAATGAAGGAAAGGCCCTTGGTGGACGATCATCAGGCAGATTTTCATCAGGCAAGTTCATTTCCTCAGCAGGCAAGTTCATCTCTTCAGCAGGTAAGCCTTTAACGGTTGTTGTCCCCTCCAACTGCTTCTCAACAAGGAACTGTGCTGGTATCATGTCAGGAACTGGCACTACAACTGTCTCTTTCAGTGGTGGAGGCCTGTGTTCCGACTCTCTCGCTGATTCAATGTATGTGGGGACTTGTAGCGGCTCATGATGAAGATCATATTCATCCCCGCTGTCTTCATCAGAGTCAAGAGACTGTGATGCAGGCTAATGTCTTTTTTTCTTTCTTTTATCCTCGTTAGTCATTTCTGGTTGTGTCTCAAAAGGTAAGTGGTCACAGGACATGAGCAGATTTCTGTGCAGAACTCTGGAGCGTCCCCTACCCTTTTCTGGTCTCACTTCATAAATCGGCAGGTCTGAACCCATTTGTCTCACTACTGTGTGAATTGTATCTTCCCAATAGTTACAGAGTTTACCGGGTCCTCCTCTTGGTGTAAGGTTTTTAATCAGAACTCGCTCACCAGGCTGTAGCACTGCACTCCTAACTTTGGTGTCATAGTACTTCTTACTTCTTTCAGCACTTTTCTGAGCATTTTCATTTGCAATGGCGTATGCTTCCTCCATCCCTTGTTTCCATTTCTCCACGTAGTCTCGCTGGTTACTGACACCTGCCTCTGTGCACAATCCAAAGAGCATATCAACTGGAAGCCTGGGTGATCTCCCAAACAGAAGATAAAAGGGTGAATAGCCAGTCACTTCGCAACGGGTGCAGTTATATGCATAAACTAGTTTGTGCAGAGACTCTTTCCAATTTGACTTTTGTCTCTCAGTTAGTGTCTTTAACATTTGCAACAAGGTTCTGTTCATACGTTCCACTTGACCATTACCCATTGGGTGATAGGGTGTTGTTCTAGACCCCGCCATGCCACTGAGTTTCTTTAGCTGATGGAACAACTGATTTTCGAATTCTCCCCCTTGGTCATGGTGGATGCGGACGGGGAACCCAAACTTCAGGGCAAAGTCATTGAAGATGAGATTTGCAGCAGTTTTTCCTGACTTTGACGTGGTGGCATAGGCTTGCGTGAAACGTGTAAAATGATCAACAATAACGAGGATGTACTCATATCCGCCTTTGCATCTGTCAAGATGGAGGAAGTCTATGCATACCAGTTCAAATGGCTGTGTTGTCACAATGTTTGTCAGAGGAGCTCTTATTTCATGGCTTGGCTTTTTCTGTTTGACACAGCTACAAGTTTTAGTCACATAGTGCTCAATGTCAGATTGCATATATGGCCAGAAGAAGCGGTCACGGACTAGTGATACAGTGCGGTCAGTACCTTGGTGGCCCATGTTATCGTGTAACTTTCATCACTTTACCTTTGTACTGCTCTGGTAGAACTAACTGCTTGCGGGCTGTAGTGATTCTGTACAGAATGCCATCACTATCGATTGTCAATTTGTCCCATTCTCGGAATAGGCATTTTATCTTTGGACTGGATTCTTTTTGCTCCTTAACTGGTGGTTTGGAACCAGATACTTTGAAATCGAGCACAGGACGGATGACCGGATCAGATTTTTGTGCTTCTCTTATTTCACCTTTTGGAATCGAGCTGATGGATGCAGCGGTTCTCTCACCTTCAACTGATACGGACATAGATGCAGCTGAGAGTGACCAAGTTGCAACATACTCTTTCTGTACCTCAACTGCTTGTATCGTGGCAGTAATAGTGTCTAGTGGAAGCTCTTCAGAACATTCTCTCATCAGTGACTCTACATCCAGTGGCATCCTTGACAAAGCATCTGCATCACTGTTCTCTCTGCCCGGCCTGTACTTGATTGTAAAGTGGAAATCAGCTAATTCTGCCACCCACCTGGAAGTGGTTGCATTCAGTTTTGCAGTAGACAGTATGTAGCTGAGCGGATTGTTATCGCTGTACGCAGTAAATGTCGGAGCATAGTATAAAGAATCACGGAACTTATCAGTGATTGCCCATTTTAGAGCTAGAAATTCTAGCTTGCCAGAGTGATAGTGATAGTTCTTCTCAGCTGCTGTTAATGTCCGAGAGCCATAAGCAATGACCCTAAGCTTCCCATCTTGCTTTTGATAGAGAACTGCTCCCAACCCTTGGTGTGACGCATCAGTGTGTACAACAAATGGCTGAGTGAAATTCGGGAAACCTAAGACTGGTGGGTGAAGCAAACATTCAATCAACTGTTCAAGTGACTGTTGGTGCTGGTCACTCCACAGGATTGGCTTGTTTGAGGGCACAACGTGACTTATTTTCTTTGTTTTAGTTTTCCGTGGGTGGTCAGGTACTTTCTCTGCTTTCAGGAGGTCATACAGACAGCTGGCCTTCCTAGAGAAGTCTTTGATGTACTGTCTGTAGTAAGTGAGTAAACAAAGCATTTTCCTGAGCTGGCCCACCGTCTCTGGTTTGATTTCTTTCAATGCTCTTACTGCTTCAAAATCGGCTGGGTCAAATTTGCTGCCCTCTGCAGACACGATTCTTCCCAAATAACGGACCTGGGGCTTACAGAGGTCACACTTACTTGGCTTGAGTTTGATGCCATACTCTCTGAGGCGCTGCAAAACTTTACGCACATCATTCACATGGCTGTCGAAAGTCTTACTGAAAACTAGTGTGTCGTCCAGATAAGGAATGCAGATGTTATCCCGGAGCCCTTCCAAACATTCCTCCATACAACGCTGAAAAGCTGCAGGAGCGTTCATGAGGCCGAATGGCATGCGTATCCACTCATGCCCCACGGGGTCACAAATGCTGTCAGTGCTCTGCTTTCTTCAGAGATAAATCCCTGGTGATACGCTTTTCCCTGATCTAAGAGGGAGAACCAGGAATTACCACCTAAACTGTCCAGGATGTCTTGGACCCGAGGGATGGGCTGGCGGTCGGGATGCGTCTTTCGGTTCAGATCTCTGTAATCTATACACAACCGGAGGGTCCCGTCCTTTTTCCTAACACACACAACAGGTGAAGAGTATGAAGAGTTGGACTTCCTAACCCAGCCCTGAGCTATGAGGTCATGAAGGTAACCTTTCATCTCCTGATACAGTGGCCTGGGCACTGACATGTATGTGCGATTGACCGGTTCCAAGTCCTTTAGAGAAATAGTAATTTCCAATCGTTCAATGCAGCCAATGTCATTGTCTGATCTGGAGAAGGAGTGACACTCTTCTCTAAGCATTTGCCTAACTACCTCTCTCTGCTCTTCGGTTAGGTGACTTAACCCTACTGGTGGATCCCACTGTTCACTAACATTACATGGGGTTCGAACGCTGGTATGATTCACTGTGGCTGAGGTGCCAGCTTTTTCAAAGACTTGGGCAGGTAACACAGTCATAATGGTTTGTACTGTACCGATTATTGTGCGTCCTAGCAGGGCAATGTCATGGTCAGTGGGGTTAGAGACATCAAGCATAATGACAGGACAACCACCTTTCCTGACTCTGACTAATGTGTCAAAGAACTCAAGTCCATCTGGCCACTGAGGGTTCAGGTCTGGCTGAAAAAGCATCGTCATGTCCGTTTTGAAAGGCTGGGAAGCTACACGGCACTCAATCTGAATGCTACTGTGTTTTGGTACAGCAGCCTTCTTTTCCTTTATTTTCACCCCATATTCATCTGTCTGTTCTGCGCTAACAGCCTGTATAAAAGCGCTCCCCTTGTTTCTTTTGAGGCTTGGAAAAGCTTTTCTTACTGTACTGTACCGTTTAGTCTTTTCGGTCATTGCCAGGATGTGCTCGATAACATTGAAACCTATGATGGGATGAGATAGGTGACAGCCTTTCATTACCAGCACTGGGATGATCAGTTCTTTTGTTTGGTCAGTTTCAGAGGCTAGCCGAAAAGTTGTCTCAATCCATCCCAGGTACGGCATTTCAGTCCCATTTGCTGCAGTCAATCTTAGATCATCAGGTGATCAGATTTCTGAAACATCCCTCAGCCTTGCGTTTGGGAGGGATTCCTCTTTCCATCGTTCATCAATGACTAAAACCTGAGAGCCTGTGTCCCATAGAGCTTGGAGGTGTTGGTGATTCAGGTGACACTCAACAAGACACTGTCTGCCGACTAACGAGGTGACCTTATGGGGGTGGCAAACCTGTGCTAGAGATGGCAAAGAGTGGGCATTTTCCTCTGTGCAGAAAAGCTTTTCACTGGTAGAGTAAATTTTCTGGTCAGTGCATTTTTCCATATGTTTGGTCCAATGCTGGTTTTGACATGTTTTGGAACAATACAGTGTCTCTTTACATGATGAACATTGTTTCAGGTTCTCAATTAAATCTTCTCTGGCATAATTAGCACATTTCTGGGTCTTTTCGATAGCTATGGTTAACACTCGTCCCTCAGCGGTAACCCTTTCCCGTTTAAAGGGGCCTCTCTTGATGGTCTGACTCCCCGGATTTTACATCCAGCTTGAAAATGTTCTCCACTCCCACATCGGAAGCAGTGTGTGCAGCGTTCATCGGTTCTGGCCTGCTGACAGATAAAACACCTCCTTGTAGCTTGAGCAGAGCGGTTTGTATACCAGTTAGGTGCATATTGATGCTGTGCAGGGTCAGATGGTGCTTGGGGCTGTCTGTAGTTGCTGTAATACTGCTGCTGGGGAAGAGGTGGCTGGGGTTCCCTATCTGGCCTCCTAACTGGAGGTGGGGCATAAGCATAAGGCTGTGACTGAAACAGGCTGCTGTAATGTCTCCTTAATCTGAGCTATCTCTGCACTGAGACCTTTTAGAGAAGCTACACCCGTCTTAAGTTCAGCTAACTCTGTTAAAGGTCCCATGACATGGGGTTATTATATTATTTTATAATGTTTCCTGGGTTGCCCTTTTAATGTTAGTATGTTTTTTAGATAAAAAATAGTCATAATTTAGAAACAAAAGGCATTTTTCCTAGCCCAGTTTTAGCCTCTGATTTGAACGCTCTGTTTGAAGGGGCGTGTCTGTGTGAGACTTCGGTGTAACCGGCCACTGCTGTGATTGGCTGACATGCTTGCATATGAAATAGCTACTTATTACATGTGAAACTCTCTCGAATACTTTTACTACAGTTACCGGTATTATACGTTTTTACTATTACAGCTATCGAGATTAACAAATCGTCAGACGTTTTTAAAGTATTTAGATCTATTCCCATCACATAAAATGTTGCCGTGATGAGCATTGCAAGCAGATGAGTCTGTTGTTGATCGCGAGAATGAAGATCTTATCATTGCAACGCAGTTTCTGCACTCTCTCTGCTTTCACCAATGCAAACACGATAATGTAAATACAGTAAGAGCTTCATGTGCAGTGTAACGTGCGTCATTGATTTCATAACGAGTTTGGCAAGTGTCCAGATAAACTCGATCGCGCTGTGTCCATGAGAAAATGAGCTAGGAAGTGGAACGCGTGCGCGCGATTCCTACAAAGATTGTTCTTTGATCGCTTTCTGTATATAATTTATTCAACATTTAAATACGATTATTTTCATCCTACTAAAAGAAACGATGTGAAGTTTATATTTTAGTCTCTGGCTTGACTAACTGAGGCATAAACAGCAGTATTGAACGATTTGAGAGAAAGATTACCTGTCTGAACTTGAACAATTACACATCAGAAAGTGTTGCTTGGTAGCTCGATCGATTTATTTTCAGACGTTCGTCGAAGCCACCTCTATGACCCAAGTTGAGGAAACAGTCGTCGGTGAAATGTTTGCCACAGACATGCAAAACTTTGGGGAGTTGTGTCGGCGCATTTCCAGAGAAAATGAAATGAATCCACTGGTTCTTCTGGGGCTTGGATGAAGGAACTAAAAAAAGGCTTCGGTGTTCATTTGTACATCCAATTATTGAGAAATTATTATGCTTCACTCGCTCAAAAGCCATGATATCTCCCGTGGACAAACTAAAATCGCGCGCACGCGTTCCTTCTTCCTAGCTCATTTTCTCATGCGGGAAATATTCTCTGGGCGGCAAAGCAGAGAAAGGGGAGGTAACATTTCCTCCGTATGACGTCATACGGAGGAGATTCAAGATCAGCCCGATTGAGCTTCCACTTTCTCAAAGGCAGAGAAAGATAGCAAAAGCTCGAATTACACCGATTGAAATTTCTAGAAATTTGGGGACCATATAAAGGCTAGGGGAACTCATATTAATGTTAAAAAACCTCAAAAAGTGAAAATTTCATGTCATGGGACCTTTAAGAGTTCTGCGGGTATCTTCGCTTTGACTTCCTTCGCAGAACACTTTGCAGATGGCGTATCTTCTGACTGGACTACACTGACAGTTGTAGCAGGCTGTGTGGCATTAAACCGCTTTTTGTTTCGTCTTTCTATTTCATTAGCACAAGCAATGTTAAGCTTCTCTAGCAAGACCTCATCTGATGTTTCACTATCTAGCAGAAGAGGCTGCATGTCTATCCTGATACTGTCACTCTGGAGACCCATAAGGACTGTGTGTAAACACATACGCTGGACCAGCGCCGGGTCATACTTAAGTCCTGATTCTGACTCCTGGGATGCAAACAGTACTTTCTGCCTCAAATCGAAGACGCGCATCAGGAAGCTTTGAGGGGTCTCCTTGCAATGCTGTGATTCTGAAGTTAGCTGTTTGTAAAGTTCTGTCGCGCTCTTCTCTTGAAAGTGGGAACGCAGGATGCATCTAAGTGTGGGAAGAGTTAGCTGGGGTTTGCCTTCCAAGTAGCTGCGGAGCTGTGAGCCTGGAGAAATAGCCCTGATTACTGCATCTACAATCTCTACCTCAGGATAACCTCTGTTGAGTCCATTCTCAATCTGATGGGCAAGGCTGGAAAAAATCAGTTTCTCTCTCTGGCCCGGTTCACCTATCTGCCCAGAAATTTTAAACTCTTTGCGCCAGTATTGACTGGGCTGTGGCTGAGCGCTGGGTGAGGGCTGCATGCTCACCTGAGGATGGACAGGGGTTTGGGGCTGGCGCAGAGAATCACTGATCATTGCATTGACTGCAGTAACCTGCTCAGTTTTCGCTCCTTGTTGTGGGGTTACAGCTGGTTCCTCTGTTCTGCGGTGTGTTTCTGTTGGTTCCATATCATGTTCAGTTTGCTCTGTTTTGTTATTCATGCCACTGATCATCTCCGCCATTTTGTCTTGAAGTAGTAACAATTCCGACATGCCGTCATCTTCTAACTCTGACAATTCCTCTCTTTCAATGAACATCATAAGAGTCATCAATGAAATGCGGGATTTGTCTTGGACATTTCTTCTCTGTTCACCTGATATGCCAAGAAAATCACATATCTCTAGTAACTCGTCTTTAGTCAGGGTGTGCAATTTCCCTACTAACTCTCCCTGTAGCTCTTCCAATGTGGTTGTCATGTTGACAGGACAGGAGAAACTTTTACCGTGCAGGACTTGAACCAGATGGTCTTTACTGTCTCTGATGATCTCTTAATGGCCTCAGTTGACACGTACTTAACCACCAGGATCCAGGTCCCTGAACAGCAACACTTTCCTTCCTGCCCGGGTTGTTATTGGGGGGATTTAGCTGGCTCAGAATTAAGCTACCAGTATGTGGCCACTGGACATCTGAACAGCAATCCCAGCGGTGCCTCCAAAATGTTACACCCCTGAAAAAGGGGAGAAATAATCACGAGAGTGATACGGTTAGGTTTCCTCACTGAAAACTTTAGTGTTATGAGGAAAAGACTGCGATTTCCCCGGAGAAAAGGGTTGGAAGACAAAAGCAATCAATCACGGGCGCATAGATTAAGATCACTTTGGCGATCACAGATCAACACTTTACCCGTAAATTAGGCACTACAAAATGAAGTAATCAATATAACGTTTACATATTCGTCTTATAATTGTTACCCTTTGTACACATGTCAGATTTTGACTTTTTAACACAATTATATGAACTGTATAAACCCTTATTACTAGTACTGAACGCATGAGCTTTTTAACCTTACATATTTTAAGATACTCACATCCTATTTATTTACTAAAACCTTTTAACTTATAACATATTTTAAGATACTCACATCCTATTTCTTACTAAAACCTTTTAACCTATAACAGTACAGTAAGTATTCCTTTAACCTGTCTAATGCAGTATTAAAGCATTTCAAACCACACATTGCCAAAGGTCATCTGGCATATTTAAGAGAGTGTGAGCTGTGCAAGAAGTGCGAGCCAGTTCTACAAAATAGAACATTACAAAACATCAGAGATTTTGTCCATAACAGAGGGGTAACCCTAAGGCGCAAAATGACTAACTTTTAACTGATTCCACTCTTGTTTACTCCGTAACACTTTACAATAAGATGTCATTTGTTAACTTTAAATACATAAGTTAACATGAACTGAGAATGAACGGTAACACTTTATAATAATGTTCAGTTGTAAGTCTTTTATAAGTGATTAGTTAATGATGAAATAATCATTTACAAAACATACACAAATGATTAAGTGATATGCTAACAATTTGTGTATGTTTTGTTCATTCATTTACAAGTCATTAGTTAATGATGAACTAATTATTTTCAAAACATGACTGTGTTTATAAATTATGAATAAGTGATATGTTAATTTTATTAAGTACTATGCTAACGATTTACCCATCTGTCGTAAATTATCTGAAAAATGGCATATCATGAAATAATCAAACAGATCCTTAGTAAATGGTAAAAAATTACTAGTTAACCCCTTAACTGCCACCCCCATTTTTTAAGTTTATCCAAACTTAAATTGTAATTCATGAACACTTTGGATCTAAGGTAGGTCTCTTTTTAAAGAAAACAATCAGCAGATTACTGCAGAAGCGAAATAAAAAAAAAAGTATTAAATTACAGAAGTTTAAATTTACTGTAAAGAGAATACACAAAAATTTGTATTATATTTTATATAAAATACGTATTGTACATAACAGGTTTTATCCTAAATTTTATATCAATTTGAAGTCTTACATCTAAATAAGTTATTCCAAATTTAAAGTTGATATGAAAAAAAAAAAAAGAGGTTCCTGTGAAAGTTTGTTTAGGGCGTTATAAAATACTAAATAACCCTATATAATTCATACACTACATGGTGCATAGTGCGTTAGTTCATAAGTGCAGAGTCTATAGTGCGTCATTTGGGGCGCAGCTCATGTTTGCCAAAGAAAACATCTTTACCCTCACCAGTCAGTCCTTACATTGCAGTACACACTACAAAGTATTCAAACGCTGTTGATGAATAAATAATGAATAAATAATTTACAAATCTTTCTGCATCCCCTAATCTTAAGTGTAAACTGTTAGATTTTACTGTATTTGGCCGACCAGTTTTATGGGTGGCTCGCCAATGTATTAGATTTCTCCAATACATAAAATAAGTAAGCTTGACCAGAGTTCTTGTGGGGAGAAGAATTTATTGAAGGTTTGTAGTGTAGCAGTCCTTCAGCAGCGATGTTATCATGTTGCCCTTCAACAATCTTAACCCAAAGTTCTGTTTGTGAGACAGAACTTTATACATGAAGACATAGCCTATGGGCTACAAACAATAGAAACCTGTTAGGACCTCCCACAGGAGATCGATCTAATTTGCTAATCCACTCATTCACACCAATCAGTTTCTGTGGGCCATACATCTGAATGAGCCATTCATCTGTATGGGCCATATGGCACACACTTTTGCAGACACAGACAGAGTGGATTACATCTGATAAACAGTCACAATGTAAATAAATATGACTGAAAATACAAAATCTTTCACTACTCATCAGTTGTAAATGTTTTACAAACCTGCCGGTTACAGGTTGTGTGGGCATCAGGTGGGTATACACACTGGGTGAAAGACCATTTTGAAAAATGAGCAAAACATTTACAACTGATGAATTGTTTACACTTTAGATTAGGGGATGCAGAAAGATTTGTAAATTTATTCATGATGCGATCTTCAGTGAAGGATAAACATTTAAATGATTGATATTTTAATTATTTTTAAGTGACAAATAATATATTAACTAGTAACTTAACCACTTACTATCTGTTTGAATATTTCATGATATGCTATTTAAGATAAATTACGACAGATTTGTACATTTTTAGCATATTACTTAATAATCAATGCAGAAAAGCAATTACTTAAAAAGACAATGCAGAAAAGCAGAGCGCATGTGGCGGAAGACAAAACTTGTAGTCCATTATAACATCTACAAAGACACCATCCATGCTTTCAATATGGAATTAGGCAAAGCTAGACAGACTTTCTTCTCAAATATTATAAACAGCAACTTAAACAACACACGTACTCTTTTTGCTACTGTAGAGAGATTAACAAACCCCCCGAGCCAGATTCCCAGTGAAATGCTCTCAGACAGCAAGTGCAGTGAGTTTGCTTCTTTCTTCTGTGAGAAAATCAATAATATCAGAAAGGTGATCAGCACATCCCTGAGTTGCACTGGGATCAGACAGATCAGACCACAACCTGAGAAAGTAGTTACTATGTCTGATTTCAAAGAAATTGATGGCAAAATCTTAGAAGAAACCGTACAGCACCTTAAAACATCAACCTGCGCCCTTGACGCTCTTCCCACATCTTTCTCCAAAAGTGTGTTAAACAGCTTAGAAGCAGATCTCCTAGAAGTGGTAAATGCCTCACTTCTCTTACCACAGCTATGCAGACGACACACAGATCTACTTAGCCCTATCGCCAAACGATTACAGCCCCATTGACTCCCTGTTCCAATGCATTGATGAAGTAAACAGTTGGATGTGCCAAAACTTTCTTCAGTTAAACAAAGACAAAACTGAAGTCATTGCGTTTGGAAACCAAGATGAAGTTCTCAAGGTGAACGCATACCTCCACTCTAGAGGTCAAACAACTAAAAATCAAGTCAGGAATCTTGGTGTGTCTCTAGAGTCAGACCTTAGCTTCAGTAGTCATGTCAAATCAATAACTAAATCTGCATACTATCATCTGAAAAATATTGCAAGAATTAGAGGCTTTGTTTCCAGTCAGGACTTAGAAAAACTTGTGCATGCTTTCATCACCAGCAGGGTGGATTATTGTAATGGACTCCTTACTGGCCTTCCCAAAAAGACCATAAGACAGTTGCAGCTCGTACAGAACGCTGCCGCCAGGATCCTGAGCAGAACCAGAAAATTTGAACACATCACACCAGTCCTCAGGTCTTTACACTGGCTCCCAGTCACATTTAGGATTGATTTTAAAGTATTATTACTGGTATATAAATCATTTAATGGCCTAGGTCCTCAATACATTGCAGATATGCTCACTGAATATAAACCCAACAGATCACTCAGATCATTAGGATCACATCAACTAGAAATACCAAGGGTTCACTCAAAGCAAGGAGAGTCCGCTTTTAGCTATTATGCCAGCCGCAGCTGGAACCAGCTTCCAGAAGAGATCAGGTGCGCTCCTACAGTAGCCACATTCAAATCCAGACTCAAAACACATCTGTTTAGCTGTGCATTTACTGAATGAGCTGTGCCACTGTGCGTCCGACTGTTTGCACTGTATTTTATTTTTTATTTTAAACTGTTTTAATTATTCTTATTTATTTTGATTATTTTAATTTCTTCTATGTAAAGCACTTTGAATTACCATTGTGTATGAAATGTGCTATATAAATAAACTTGCCTTGCCTTGTCTTGCCTTGCCTAATCATTTGTGAACGTATAATCATGTTTTGTAAATTATTAGTTCATCATTATCTAATCACTTGTAAATGATTTATAACCTAATCTACAAAACGTATATAAAAATACTAACATATCACTTATTAATCACTTATGATGTTTTGTAAATGATTAGTTCATCATTAACTAATTACTTGTAAATAACTTACAACTGAACTTTATTATTAAAGGATTAGTTCACTTTTAAAATGAAAATTCTGTCATCATATACTCACCCTTAAGTTGTTTCAAACCTGTATGAATTTCTTTCCTCTGCTGAACACAAAGGAAGATATTTAGAAGAATGTCAGTAACCAGACAGTTTTTGGTTCCCATTGACTTCCATAGTATATTTTTTTTCCTACTATGGAAGTCAATGGGAACCAAAAACTGTTTGGTTACTGACATTCTTCTAAATATCTTCCTTTGTGTTCAGCAGAGGAAAGAAATTCATACAGGTTTGAAACAACTTAAGGGTGAGTATATGATGACAGAATTTTCATTTTAAAAGTGAACTAATCCTTTAAGTGTTACCGAATGAACAGCTGTATTTTTATTAACTAACATTAACAAAGATTAATAAAGAGTGTAATTACACTCTTTATTAATCTTTGTTAATGTTAGTTGATAAAATTACACTCTTTATTAATCTTCGTTAATGTTAGTTAATAAAAATACAGCGGTTCATTCTTAGTTCATGTTAACTTATGCATTTAATGTTAACAAATGACATCTTATTGTAAAGTGTTACCGTTTACTCTTCTAATTCTTACGTTCTGAAGTTTTTTATGAATATTCACAAATCTTTCATGAATTGACAGTGTTATCATTATAACATATAGCAGTTTGTGTAATAGCATTACTTCTTTGTGTTTTACCCAGAAATTAAATTCATTTTTCACTCATTGAAATAAATGGAAATTTATAACTTCAACCCTGAAGTGTTATTGGAGGGTATTACAAGACTTCTGGGGCCGTATTCACAAAGAATTTTATCTTACCACTAGGAGTACTCCTAAATCGCACTAAAATATTTTAGCTAGGAGTGTTCTCTTAAAAGTTATTCACAACGCCTTTCAGACCTACTCTTAGTAAGGAAAAATGACAACTCCTAAACTAAGAGTGAGTCTTCGTTGCTATGGATGACGTCAATTCTCATGCACGAGCTTCCTCGCAATGATCACGGTGATTGGTTGTTAGATGACAGGGCCATCATGCGAACCAACACAGACGCACCAAATCATGGAATTACGACATCTAAATATGTCTGTGTCCTACACAAAATAATAACAGTATTGTCATCGAAATGCATATATAATGACATGTTTGTGCAGGTCCCAGTGAAGTGTAATTCTAAAAAGGCAGAGAGAGAGAGAGAAAAGTTGTGAATTAAATTAAATTAAATCAAGGTAGCCTAATACCCTAATGAAAACCGCCACTTGCCTAATAATGAAAAACGACACTTGCATTAACACTTGCTTGGTTAATTGACATCCTATTAGCCTAAATAGACTACTTAAAGCAAGGAAATGTTGCTCCTATTGAAGTAATGTAATAGTTGAATGACGGTGGATTATGAACTCGCCAAAACGGAAAAGAAAGCCCAACTGGACGCAGGATCAGTCACTGCTGCTGCACAGTTGGTGCTGAAAAAAAAAAAAAACGTAATAAAAGGGAAATTCGGCACTGGGATACGGATACAACATCGAGAATTGTGAAGTTTGCATCGAACACAATCTGGGTATTGAGTGGGTTTTCTTTCTATTCACAAACATGTCCTCATCCTGACGTGCATTATTTTAATATGTGTCCCGTCTATAGCACCGACCACTCCGGGCACACCGGCAATATCCATAAAGCTGGCTTTGTTTCTTTGGAGTTGGCGAATGTCCAAAGGAAAACTTTGTTGAATAATATGGGGTCTACAGAGTGTATTTCACAATTGCATTTTCCCCGTTGCCAGGTAGCGAAGTGTTATCATACATTTAAATTCGGCATTGATTGGGTTGTTGCGATTAGTTGGCGCTGTTATTGCATCCCTCACAAGATCCACAACAATCAGTATTCCCTCACGGTTAAGGCGGTATCTTTGTAATAACTCCGTGTCATTGAGTGTCTCCAATACACTGCGTCGCGCGGCGATTTTAAGACCCGTTGTGAATAGGTCTTAGTGAGTTAGGAGTCCTCTCGACTTCTTTTAAGCTGTCCCAGACTTAGGTGCTACTTTTAGGGCTAAAATGCTTCGTGAATTACTCTTAGTGAAAAAAATTAGGAGTCCTAAAGTTAGGAGTGACACGCCCATTATTTTTAGGAGTTGCTCCTAAATTCGCCTGTTAGGAGCTACTTTTAGCCTTAAAATTCTTTGTGAATACGGCCCCTGAGCTTTTGTGACTTAAAAAAATCTATATTTAGCAAATCTAGATCAATGAAATTACCATATATAGTTCCTCGCCAGTCTATGGTCATCTGTTTTCCCAAAAAATGCATATATAAAAAAAAACATTAAAAAAAACATACATAAAATCTAAATAAATACTTCTCAAAACTGAAGTTGATCCACTGATGTCACATGGACTGTATTTACTATGTTTCTGGACCTAAATCATTTCAGTTGTGTTGCTGTCTATGGAGGGGCAGATACCTCTCTGATATCATCAAAAATATTTGTGTTCTGAAGGTGAACGAAGGTCTTACGGGTTTGGAACGACGTGAGGGTGAGTAATAAATGATAAAATTTTCATTTTGGGATGAACCCTTTAAAAGTAAACCACATGAGATCAGGGGGTTATTACATATCTTATTAAGCTAAATGAAATGTTTGCGACAGTATCAACATTTCAGTGTAAACATAACATCACTGGACATATAAAATAGCTGAGGAGAGGAAGACATCTTAGATAATTATTATGGATAATTTTGGCTGAATGTTGTGTTTGAAGGAAATATTTTATAGATTAACAAATATATTAATGCCCAAGTGGTTTTACAAACATGGCTTACAAAAATGAATGTGTATTCATTTTGAGACAAAACAATAGCACTGATCCATTTTAATATGTCAGTGCAACCTGTTTTCAGTTCAGACAGCTGTAATGTTTATTTTAGTCTAGAACTAGTCTTAAGCCCTGTATGGGAAACCACCCTAAAGTGTTCAAATAATACCAGCACCTTCTTCAGTTTCAGATGACTAGTGAGATGGCTGCTTCAAACAGTTTAAGGTGTTTGTACATTTACGCTGTACATTTCTATTTACAAACATTCTTTATTTTTAGTTTTTGGGATACAGACACACTGTAAGGATTATCTCTTTAACAAAGCATTTATCTGATTTCTCTGATGTTTTTGATTTGGCTCCATTATTCTGCTTTACTGTCATAACACTGCTGTCCTTCTGAAACGTCCTCTCCATATTTTTAGCCATAAATCATTCATATTTGTCATTCTTCATGATTATCACTGGGTTTTGAAAATATTTAACCAATAAAAAGTATTAAAAAGTGCTTGTTAACTTTGACAACACAGAGTATTAGTAATTGTTTAAAAAGTTAAGTGTTTTTTCAATTTCCTAAAAACCTGCTTATTTGGACATACAAGGTTTTGGAAGGACAGTGACAATATAAAACCCTATACAACAGACAAACAGCTTCTGCAGTAAAAGTACACTGTTTAATTCCAGGTCTCATCTTTTGGTTCTTGAGGATACCAGAAAATGACAGACAGAGATCCCATTGAGACAGACTTAGCCCTACATTAGTAAACAATTTTGGAGCTAGGTTAATAGCTAAAAACATTACACATTCTCTATAAAAGTAACACACATTGTTAGAGTAGCTAAAGGAAAACTGGATCCGCAGTTGAGTCAGGGTTATACCAAGGTTGTTTTTCCACTAATTTACCTTTAGTTCTTTGCAACAGTGAAGTACACCCTAATAAAAAATAAATATACTTTAATATAATTGAATTAAATTAAAATGCCCTGCAATTGGTAATTTTAGTATCCTAAACTGGAATACTTATAGTCTGCTAAATTGTAACAACTAAATTTGTTCTTAAAGCACTATAAATATTTCTCATTTATTTTTCAGAGATCATACAGTCCTCACCAAAAGAGAAATTAAAACAATTATTTTTAAGAAATATGCATTATGCAGTAGTACACCAAATAAAGTTTAATAATACTTTTTATATCAGTAAGTCTCAAAAATATGTCAGTAAATATGTTAATGGATTTTAACTATACTTAGTATGAAATAAATGTACTTTAAATATATTAAATATAATAATTACTTTTTACTAGGGTATGACTTGTGACATAAGAGAAAATAGTTTAAATATGACAG
>NC_136879.1:13843198-13925698 GCF_949152265.1 Phoxinus phoxinus
GTGTAAATATACTATATTGTAAAACGTGCTATTAATAAATGTGACTTTATTAACTCTTCTAACAGAGAGATATTTAAAGATGTCATGATTACATTAAATTGATTATAAAAAAATAAAATAAAATAAAATCTGGCATGCATAATGTTAAATAATATACAAATGCATGGTAACATCTGAGTGACCTTGGCAACCCGGGGTCATTCTGAGGTCTCTAATCTTTCATCATCTTCTACAGGAAAATGACACATCACTTATTTTTAGCTGACCATTTTGAACAGAATTATGGACATCTGCATGTCCTTTCTCGGGCGAAGAGGTCGCCCATACAAAATTGTGTGTATATTTCCTATTTATAAACGACTGTGGTGTATCATAATACACCCCAATAATAATTCTGGCATGCTTATAGTGTCATCTATTGTTCATCAAAGCCAATAACAGAAAACAACACGCAGGGTGAATCTTCACTCCATGTCCAAATGTAAAAGGAGGAAAATGATAAAATGAAATCACTCAGCTCAACTGACCAAATTATTTTGGATTCAGACAAAAATCATGTGCTTCGTAACAATGGCCGGATTTTGTGCAAATCAAATCTTTGGCTATGTTCCTGTGCGTGGCAAACACAGCTGACCCCTCTCCTCCGTTCAATGGGCGCGCGCGGGGTGAGGTGCGCTCGTGCAAACCACTGCGGTCCAGTTTAAACCTTTCCTAAGAATCTTGGGAATTCAATTGTGTGCCCGAGCACTGGGAAACCGACAACCTGTGTTGACACCAGAGGCCAGGTCAGCCAGAGGAAACCTCAGGACCAGCACACACACACTCGCGGAGCTGTGAGCGCGACATTAACACGCGCGCGTGCGTGTGTTCTGCCGCGCCTCTGCGTCAAACGCAATATATATGATCAAAGAATATGTCCACATTCGTCTGGTTTGATTTTAATGGGTCCGCAACAAACCCACGACCTCATAACAAGGATGCAATCTATCCTTAATTCAGAATTAATTAAAATGAAGTGCATGTCGTAACAACTGTTGTTTCTGAAACATTTAAATTCCAAATTAAATTGTATAGAAAAATCTTACACTTACTCACACGGTCCCAATGTAATATAAACCTGTACACATACACACAAACACGCACACACACACGCACGCGCGCGCGACTTTTGGTTCCTTGCCACTGTCGCCTTTGGTTTGCTAGTTGGGGACTTATTGATCTGCCTATTGACACCATTATATCAGAGCTGAACTGAGCTGGACGATGAATCCCACAATCCCCCGCGCGAGTGTGTGGAAGCCTCTTCTTTAGGAAATGGTTCAGGAACGGCCGCTATCCTCCAGCAGAGCTCATCATTCATCTCATCATCTAAAGCAACCACTACACCGAGTCCTATAGAGCACATTATGTGGCACAAATACTTTCTTTAAACTTAATGCTATCTTAAAGTAGGCATACAGGCTAAATTAAATGGTAAATAATTAGGCATACACTGATTTCAGACTAATAATAGCCTATTGCTACGAACAAAGCAGACAACTGAAGTTCGCAGGGAATGGATATGCAATATTTCAGGCCGAGGTGTTGTTTGCTTCAAGATTTATTAAGAGTCTCCGACTGTCATCATGACGTGCGTTAATAACGCGGCTTTTTCCATACCGGGATAAATAGGCCTGTCATTTAATTTATATAAAAGATTAAAGTATTTTTATTTATTTATTATGATCTAATATAGGTTTAATCTGCCTATGAATTGGCTATAATTGTGTTATTGATTTTGTACGCAACGATCTATTCCCTGCGCAATTAACGAGATTCATTGACGTGTTTCTCACGGTTTTTTTTATCAGACTGCAGAGCCATTGGTTAATTTCCCCCTTAAATCAGATACACACTTCCTCTGAATTTCATGTTATGCAACAATCATACCAATTTGTTTGTAGACTATGTTCACTGAAATCAGTGTAGCTTAGGCCTATTATTAACCCGAGTAGGCGAATTAAGTTATCTAGTCATATATATATGTATATATATATATATATATAAAAAAAAATCTGAAATAATTTTATGATTGATTTAAACAAATGTAAATAGAATAATAATGCATATTTTGTAAAGGTGTGACATGTTTAAGGGGTTTGATGTAATGTTGCAGTTGTCCTGCAGGGGGCTGCAGGTGTCCGTCTCATCTAGCAGGTCAAGGACGATCATCACTTTTGGGAAACGCTGCTCACTGATTAATCGTGCAGCGATTGTGTAAATATAGGTTGTAATAATCTGTACGAAATAATCACAAGAATCTATGCTATCCACCCCTAAAAAATAAATAAATTAATAGGCCTATAACTTTAAGCAAACCGTACAAAGCCAAATTAAGTTAAAATGACAAGCAATTCATAATTTAACACTTCATTAACTCAAACTCTCAATTATGATGATGATTAGTATTATTATTATATAAGATATTGTATTTTTAGAATATAATAGGCCTACTAATTGGTTTCTAAATTATTGCAGATATAGGAAAGGCTAAAATAAATTATATATATATATATATATATATATATATATATATATATATATATATATATATATATATATATATATATATGGACACATGTATAGGCCTATATATATATAGCCAACTCAAGGAAACTCAATGAAATGAAAAGCATTTGTGTGAATATACACTCTAAAAAATGCTGGGTTGTTTCAACCCAATTTTGGGTAAAATATGGACAAACCCAAACTTTGGGTTAAAAATGTAATGTAAAAATTTAACCCAAAGGCTGGGTTTGTCCATATTTTACCCAAAATTGGGTTGAAACAACCCAGCATTTTTTAGAGTGTACTATATTCTATAGGCCTATACATGTGTCCTGTAGATGAACTGCCTTAAGGGGTGAACAATACACCTGTGAACAACCCCACTAAATATATTTAAGGAGTAGAGTTATTTTGTGACAACATTCCCCGACGCGGTTTTTGGGACACACACACAAGGGCCCCTCACTGGCCCTGCATGAGCGCGCGTGTGTATCCTGCATGCGGGCGCATTGTGTGACGCACACCTGGAGAGGACATGACCGGGGAAATATGAACGCTCAATAATAAGCCGAGCGTCCAAATATCTAAGAAAATGTTAATTAAAAAAAGTAAAATATAATAAAGAATATTCATATGGATAGCCTACATTCAAACAATGAAAACCAACTTCTCAGTAAATGTTTTTTCACCTTATTGTTTTTTGTTAAAAATGAATCATGTCTTCAGCGTTTTATCAATGTAATGTTCAAATATTCGATACTCAAATAACGATCTTTATAATTAACTCAACAAGTCCGCTATATAGCCTAGGCCTAATCTATTATTATAAAACACTTTTTACTTAACGTTATAGGCCTATTACAGCCGTTCAGCCTCGCGCGCAAACAAACTTTCGTTGTTAGCAAACATTATCCTAAAATATATTTACTAAAGTTCCATTAGGATACATTGCTAATTATTTCAATGTAGATGATCTGAGATTTATTAAACATTAGCTGTTATGTAATTTTTTTGATAATGTAATTAAGGACAGTTTTTTAAATATGTTATTTTAATGTTTGCGTATATTTTTCTTTATGGAAAATTGAATCGTACAAAAACATACATTTTATATAGTTGTAACTAGTATTGGGCTTTGATAAAATAAAACAAGTTTTTCAGATGTGATATTCTGTATTATCATTCTGTATTACCATATTATTCACTGTAAGTAATTAATAAATGCACACTGTATTTTAAAGCAACTGTGTAGGCCTACTTCTAGTCAAATGATTTTTAAAAACACAAAATAAAAGGCGGAAATTATTCATATGAAATAGGCGACATGTAAAAAAGCTGTTGACACCATGATGCGACCAATAATTTCCAATACATTGATTTGACAGGTCTAAATATGAACAAATTGGTTAAATAATTTGTCTTAAGTTGACGCAATTTTTCCTCATATAGGCCCAATGTTACTTAATATGTATTCGCATAAAATTGACTATTTTTACACGAGAAACTTTAGAAGGAGAGTGATTTTTAGAAACTATTTTCGACGTAGTCCTATATTTGGAAACTATTTTCATACATACGGCTAAATTATCTCGCATAAAACTCTATATTAATGCCTGTATGAACACGAAGTCTATTACACACGATAAAATATTAGTGGAAGGCCAGAAATGTATTTGGCTAAACAGTTACAGTACTCAAATAGCTAATCTTGTTATATAATCATAATAATAATAATACGTGCAGAATTATGTAGCCTAGCATATAAATTATAAAATCCAAAATCAGTGTCATGTTGACAGAGTTTATTAAAGAATAAAAAGTAGATCTATTTAAAAAAAGACTGAAAAGTGCTAGTTAAACATGGTCCCAATGTGTCATAGACATTAAAATTATTTAATTTTTTTTTACAAAGTACATACAAAACAGTCCAAACTGGCAGTCACGTGCTCTGACCCCTACGAGACCCTTAATGACGGATTCAAGAGGCCAAAACACAGGTGTACATGTTGTGTCTGTTATCTACCTGTCCAGAGCTCCACTGCATCCATAAACATTCAAAAGCAAAGACAATAAAAAAGAAATGAATTGGGAAAAGGGTTCAGAACCCAATACTTCACTCCAAAGTCATTGACAGAATGTTGCGAACGGATTCAGGTAAACATGATTTGTAATTCCATGACGATGATAAACCTTCGATGATCTGGCCATCTTCTTATATGAATGAACAGTTTATACACATTCAAAACACAAAAATATGAAACCTTGCATCGGGCAGGACACCCGTGCTTCCATAATTCGAGGCTCCAGTGAAAGTGTCTCCTTCTTATAAGTCCCTAGACCCCGCACAATTTATGAAATGTGTTTTTTGAGATCGCTTGACCTTGTTTGTATAGTCTCTAGCGAGTACAGTATTGATCTGTCTCTGGTCTCGCGACGCCCGAGCTATATATCGATCCGCGCGTGCAGTGCGGAGTGTTTGCTCTCGTGGTCCCAGTAGGAGCAGTGCATCATGGAGAGTTCCGCGGGCTGGCGCGCGCAGGCGAACTGAAGCCCCGTCCCGTTGCCGCCGGACACCGGAGGAGGAGCCGCCGTCGCGGGGCTCAGCTGCTGCGCGTGAGGGAGCGTGTGGTGGTGGTGGTGATGATGGTGGCTCATGCCGTTGTAAGAGTTCACCATGCCCGGGAGACCTATGCTCTGCACGCGCGAGTACGGGTTGTACGAGGACGGCGCGGTCAAGCCTTTCACATTAACGGGACTCACGCTCCCGCCGCTCATCTGACAGGAGGTGTATGTCATAGGCGCGGGAGACCATGAGTTATTGATAAACCCGGACTGCAGGTATTTGGGCGGGGAGAGGTAACCGTACCCGTCTCCGCCGAACAGAGACTTGCCAGGCTGGAAGTGAGTCGGTGGAGGCCTGAACGGTCTCTTCATGCGCCGTCGTCTCCGGTAGTTGCCCTTCTCGAACATGTCCTCGCACGCCGGGTCCAGGGTCCAGTAGTTACCCTTCCGCTCGCCACCCCCCTCCCGAGGCACCTTAATAAAGCACTCGTTGAGAGACAGGTTGTGTCGGATGCTGTTCTGCCATCCTTTCTTGTTCTTCTCGTAGAAAGGGAACTTACTGATGATGTACTGGTAGATACCGGACAGCGTGAGACGCTTTTCCGAGCTCTCGCGGATCGCCATCGCGATTAACGCCACGTAGGAGTACGGTGGTTTCTGTGTGGGGTCGGATTTGTCCGGTCCCTTCTCCGGAGGAGGTTCGTCTTTTGTCCGGTCTTTCTCCGCTGAGCTCGAGGTAGTGTCCATGAGGATCATGCCGCTATCCTCAGGGCCTGGGAATGTGGCCATCATTGCGCGCGCAGACCTGCACCAAAACAAAACCGTGGACTAATAAAAACAGCTCAGCAATGCTAACCAGTCTTCTGTGGATGACAGTCGAAACTATCATGTGAAGAGAGAGTTTTTTATACAAATGTTTCGTTCTTTATGTTGTGTATGTGTGCAGCTTAATGTCAGAAAGCTCGCGCGCTTCGGAGTTTCTCCTCAACTAGAGACTCCTGGAGAAGGAGGGCAAATTGTGGTTTGGTTTCTCCGTATAAGCCCGCCTTCTCTTTTCCTCACACACACTCTCTCACATTCACACATATTGGATGCGGTAGGGCATAACGCTTCCTGATTCGTAGCCTATGCTTCGACAGCGATTCATCTATTTAGCTTCATAGCCTGTAAATTCTGAACTCTGTCTCTCAGCACGTCAACTGAAGCAACAACTGGAAACCGACACAGTTTTGGAAGACATAATTAGTTCATATAACAGGTGCAGGAGCCGTACGCGGTCAAACCAGTCTCAAAATACAAATAGAAAAACTAATTATTACAGACCAATATGTACATTATTTAGAACTAACTTATTATTTACAATATTCCTGCTATGTTCCTTTAAATGGACCGTTTTAATTTATCTTTAGGGATTTTTCTTCAGTGTCATGTGACTTATATCACTCTTGTATTTGGCTCATACTTGTTTTACATTATTGTATAGCTATTTCGTGAGTTATTCCCAAATTTCTGGGAACAGTTTTATTAAATTTAAAGCATATTTTTAGTAAGTTAGCATTTAAGTGTTTGTCAAGAAAATGGGACCAATTACGACTGATCACTAATGTGTGTTTTGGTGAATGTTGCTCCACAATATACCTCCATTATGCAGCCAGACCAATTCGGAGTGTGTATGCTATGCATTTAAATGTAGGCTACATCTAAAAAAAAAAGTCAATATGTAGCCTTGCATACTTGCATCTTCCAGCACCAAACAATTTGAGCATGACTGGTTTCCTGAGATAGCCTACTTACCACGTTATTCCCCAAAAGCACAGGTAAATATAGGCCTATAGCATGACAAATATCCCTAAGTAAATTACTCTATAATTACGTAGGCTAATTACGCAAATTAGACGGATTTCCCCCTCTTTATTCATATTAACTGATTATGGCAAAATACCAATAACCGAGAATAAAACATTTAATAATTCACGTGTGCATGCCACGCACGTGAATATTTAAAAGAGTTAAAGTTGATTATAGGCTACATTACTACTACTAATCGTAATAACAGCATACTTAGGCTATTAATAATGAAATTCATTTCTCAAAACGTTTTGGCCGTATGGCTAATGCTTTTACACTTGTTACCTTAACCAACCAAACTAATAATAATAATATGCGACAGTTCACAGTGTGTGGTTGCGTCGGTGTACTTTTCCGCGTGCATGTGTATGGTGTGTTTGTTAAAACATGGGTTATGATTTTTCACAGGTCAGTGGCTGCCAGGTTTTTAATTCCTTTTGGCCACTTGCCTAGCTATTCAACACACCAGATTTAGATTACTTGTCCTTGTGTGTCCATGATACCCGCAGACTTATCCAAATCATGTGTGTCAGCATAAACTTAATTACACATTTATAATCTTCATGAATAATCTTCATCTTCACAGTTCATACATTTTCACTTATTATGTATTTATTTTATTTGATGAATGTATTATTGTTATGATTGTTATTTATTTTTGCGTTAAGGATATATAGTTTTGGATTATTATGAGCTTTCTTCAGCACTGTTTGACCTGAGATGCTCTGAAGCGGTAGTTTGAGCAGTGCATGTTAAAAGGCTACGACGTAAATTAAGATCTCAGCATAGGCTATATAAGTTATACTATAGTTTAAATATATAATATAATATAGGCCTAATATAAAATATACAACCACCCTTAAAATATAAATTAGATAACACACATATATATAGCATGATTCAATTTCCCACGGTGTTGGAAAAATTGTCGGAATTGAAAAGTGAAATGTTATAAAGTATTTTTTTTGTCTTTCCTTTTTAAGTTCCACAAATTCACTTCCCAAAACCCAGTGCGCCGTTAACCAGTTAATTCTGCTAAAATCTGCACACACATTAAATAACTCCATAACAAAATGATTAAAGTAAAACGTGTTAAGTAGGGTATTTTCTTCTGAGGACATTAATAAGACAATCTTAGCTGAAGTTATTATGGTTGTGGAAATGAGTGAGTTGAACTCATTGGTCATCGCTGTTAGCGTCACACGCCTGCATATTATGCAACAATTACCAATGTTCTTTAATAATACAAAATAACGAGCCTGTCTCATATGTTTCTTTGAACAAAAAACCATCATCACAAATCTATGCGAATTAGGCTATATTGAAAATATATTCTCCATTTTTTTAAGTTCTTTATAAACAATTAAGTTTAAGAAAATTCAGCTGGAGAACAAAAAGCCTGTCATGATATTTTAGGAGTATAATCGTTTTAAACATACATTTAATTTTAACCTTCACTAATTTTAACCTTAATAAGCTAAACAACCATTTTGTTTAATAAAATATCTACGAAAATAATGACCAAAAATCACATATTTTCCACCAAGCATGTTTTACTTGCGTTTTAATTGTGCAAATAAATATACACAATATTTAGTTATAAAAACTCACCAGGTTTGTCAGCCCCAACACGAGCCACAGATTTACAAAGATAGCAATACAAATGCTCTTTCAGGTGTGAACAACATCCATGCTCTGCTAGGCTCACCGAGGAGGAGACCCGCGAGTGTGTGTGTGTGTGTGTGTGTGTGGGGAGAGAGGGAAGGAAGGAAGAGGGAGGAGAAGGAGAAAGAGGATAGAAATGTATGCAGAAGTTTGTAATGCGCTTAATATACTTTGAAAGACAAAAAGTACACACACACACACACACACACACACACACACACACACACACACACACACACACACACACACACACACACACACAAACACACACACACACACACACACACACACACACACACACACACACACACACACACACACACACACACACACACACAATAATTTAAATAGTGAGTAGGCTACATGTTATTCCTGTGATAAACTGTTGTTAATCCTGTCACATCATCATCAAAAGCAGATCATAAAGTTACATAGATCATCACTTCTCCAATGCTTTGACCTTTTCATTAAGGTTTATTCTGGTTTAAAGTAAAGACATGTCAGTAATGCATACAGAAATCTGAATAAACTGTAAGTCTTGCCATTAATTATGATGTGTTTTAGCAAATAAACAAGTACAATAACACAAGTGTAAGTGAGCGTAAAGAAGGACTCAAGTCAAATCAAGTCACCTTTATTTACACAGTGCTTTTTACATTACATATTGTTTCAAAGCAGCTTTACAGAGATAAAATAATCCAACCAAGTGTGTTTCTGCAGATCTAGAAGAAAATAGCCTCACAGTCCAGCTTAAGTAAATTCAGTGATGCTTCATTTTTGTTGTAAAAAAGTTAATAATTTAGTTAATTTAGGCTATATATGTTCCTAGAAATAAGTCTCTAACCCAATATTCTGATAAATACATCGCTTAATCCGGTTATGAAAATCGGGTTAATGCATTTACATGACACTTATAACACATTTTTTGTTTGTGCATTTAAACACCGTAGGCTATAAACGTATGTTTAACATTTATTTTCAGTAGTGTATTATTTTCCTATTAAATTGAGCTCAGCTAAAGTCTTACATAAAGTAGAAAGCTAAACAAATGTAATGTTTACTAGCTTTTCCTTTAAATAAGATCAATGATCACCAAACATAATTTCCTCCTTTGGGAGGACAGACAGACAGACAGACAGACAGACAGACAGACAGACAGGGAAGAGTGCGGAGATGAGAAAATGGAGGAACGGAAAGAGGGATTAAGACGGAGGGATGTTCTCCTGCTCCTACTGTGACAGGTGGACATCATCAAAGGAACACACACACACACACACACACACACACACACACACACACACACACACACACACACACACACACACACACACACACACACACACACACACACACACACACACACACACACACACTCAATTTACTTTTTTCTGATACACACTTCATAACACTGCGCTAACACGGATATAGTTAGTGACACACAGATGCGTTTACACGCATGAAGGGAAAGTGACAGTTGACATGTTTAAATCCTCAAAGTTAATGGAGCAGAAACTGCAGGTATAATTCTGTCTTTACCCGACACCCCCATGACCTGCCGTTGCCAAGCAACCACGTACCACACTACAAAAGACTACATGTGGGTGGCTATGAATCATGGGAGATCTTATCGCATCATGTCTCCACGACAACAAGAGACGTTCATGCAGCCATGACACCTCATCTCCTCATCTCCCATGCATTAATTTTCCTCTTAATAATTCATGGAGCTTTCTCTCTGCTAAAAGTGTCTCGGAAATCATAGATAGGTGTGAAAAAACGGACAAACGTTTAATACAGAATGAAAGTTCAAAACAATGAACCGTGTGACAAAGATCACTGATTCATTCAAGCAAGTTGTGAGAAAAATGTGTTTGTGAAGTAAGTGTGCATCTGGTTATAAGTGCTCTTATTTATTTGCACATGTGATTGAAATGGTGTGTGTGTGTGTGTGTGTGTGTGTGTGTGTGAGGTCTTTGCACACAGTGTGGAGTAGCTTCCTGCAGGAAAGGAAAAGTAAAACAGGACGTCTTCAAATCCGCAGGGAAACGGATTGAAAACCTGCCTCAGACACATCACCTCTCTCCTTTATTCACCACATCCCTCAATCATTCTGTGTCCTCGGGTCTCTCCAAACCCTCGACATGCTCCTCGTTTCTCTGAACTCATGCTTTCACTCACAAGACTCGTGTTCAGTGATGTGCACGTCGCAGGACAGACTTATATGGTTTTTGCGTAAGGCTAATAATAATAACTAAGGAAAACACACTGTTTGACAGCCTTGTTAAAAATTATGGGGAAAAGTGTTGAACTTTGAAGGGTATTTAGGCAATATTGAAGGTTGTAAGGCAGTTTAAAGCACGTTTCAAAGTTTCTAGACTTTCAAAACCTGGAAGTTTAAAACATAAAGTGTTTATAATTGCTATAGAGCAATAGGCAATCAGAAATGTTAGTACCGGGTAAGGGATTTTGAATAATAATAATTATAATAACAAAAAAACAGTAACAGCAAACCCACTCTAAAAAATGCTGGGTTGTTTCAACCCAATTTTGGGTCAAATATGGACAAACCCCAAACGTTGGGTTAAAAATGTAATTTAAAAATTTAACCCAATGGCTGGGTTTGTCCATATTTGACCCAAAATTGGGTTGAAACAACCCAGCATTTTTTAGAGTAGAACGTTTTACTTGTGTATGAAGTCGATAATAAGAGAATACATGTTTTACAGACACCAGGTGATGGGTTTAGTGTGTGTGCCGGTTATATTTCTGTGCTCACACTTCCCGATACTCCACAGACTGACAACATGCACACATCGACCACCGCGAGATGGATATCCCGATCTGTGTCTTCAGTGTTTGCAGTGTGTGCGAGTGTGTGAAGGCAATGGCTGTTTCTCTTGTAGAGTGATACTTTAAGAGTGTTTGTGTGTGTGTTTGTGTGTGTAATCGGGCCCAGATGAGGACTGTTTGCTGTGGACTCTTGGCAGATGAGAGCATTAACGGGTAATTGTCTAATCCCTGCCGGTCTCTTTGAAACGGGGCTAAAGTTTCACTGGAGTGGGTAATCCGGCCTGGCTCTTGAGTTTGGCGGATCAGGCTTCGGCTCTCTGAAGAAGAAGAAGAAGAAGAAGATGAGGATGAAGATGAAGATGAAGATGGTCCTATAGATATAAAGATGACATCCGGGGCTCAGCCCATCAGTGCCACGTCACTTCCTAATTACAGTTTTTCTCGATTGTTTACACACACTTTCTGAAAGCATGCCTCATATTCTCTGAACTACACACAAATCAAAAAACACACACACACATAATGGGCAAAACCCCTCAATTCTCCTGCAAAATTAAACTTTACATTCAAAACAATGTTATTTCTTCTCAAAATGGTATTTTGTTTTCTAATGACACACACAAACCATCATATGAATATACGTTTATAAGAACCAGTTGAACACTGATGTGCTCAATGTAAAACACTTCTTCTCCATTCATCATAATGACTTAAGCCTTTTTTTGTTCAGTGTTTCTGTATTACAGACAGTACTTACATAAGTGTGTTGTAAAATATTTGAGAATATTGTTTTTATACTCACAAATACACGGTAACAAATATATTTTATTTTCCCCACAAAAAAAATGTACATCAACACAAAGATGCACAGTGCTACATTCAAAACAACAGAATAATTTACTGTATACAGTTATAATAAAATAATAAATCTACTGTTGGCCTCCATTGCTCCACAGAAGAGCTCCTGTTGCCCTTTATGCTAAAGCTCTGATTGCTCACTGTAAAACTGTGTGACGGTGTTTGATCATGTGATGAGTCGGTGCACATGTGAATGGCAGTGTGTTCCTTGTGAAAACAAGAGATTTTCTGCATGAAAATTGTGTGCAGTGTTGTGAAGAAAGTGTGTTTTAGAGCTGCAGTTTGAGTGTAAAGCAGGAGTTGTGCTTGTGGTTTAGCAGAACGTTCAGATGGTTGGTGAATGAGTTTACATGTTGTGGTCATTGTGTCTCAAGTACCAGTAATTGTGTCTAAACAATTGAGAAAAACTGTAAATAAACAGCAGTTCCGATTTTTATTTAGCTATTAATTAATTAAGCTTCTGTCAGTTTGATAGAAACAACCCAGTCTCACGGCAGTTCGTGATATGGTCACGTAATTTAATCTATTGATTCGTGGCACGGGCACGTTTATTTCGTTATTTTCGTAATTCCAGCACGTTTTTTAAACTAATGTGTTTCAATGGGAAGCATCTTTCGTGATCAAAGCACGATTCTATCTGCCTATCGGGCTGCAGTAGAGAAGCTGTTTAATCAACATTTATTCACGAGATCTTATCATGGTTTATGTATTTATTTTAATTATATTATTTCGTTCTTATTGCCAGGGAAGCTGGATTGCTTTGCTGTTTATTGATATTTTAAAAAAATATTTTATTAGTAGGAAATCGCGCTGAAGAAGTCTCATTCAGAACACCTCGCGATATTTGGCATCAGTTCACGTGTGCCAGATGTTGGTAAGTAGTCGTAAATACGCTGTCCTAATAATGTTTGATATAATGTATTTTCTGTGTGTCGAAATTAATCAGATTAGCTCAAGTTCAGTCACTGCATTATATCTGTCATCTCCACGGAGGCTTTGCGTTTCATTGCTTTCTATGAAAATGGTTTCTATGGTGATTAAACACTGTCTGTCACGTGATGTGCTATACAGTAGGCCTAGAGTAGACCTTCAATCAGTTAATCATATTCATATCAGGTTTTTAAGTTGTACAATTAGTTCCAAAGTTGTATGTGTAGTAGAAGCACAGTAAAAACAACACCATGCTTTTACCACAGTAACATTAGTTTTACTGTGATAAGTGTAGTAAAAAGACAGTAATCACACAACTTACCATGCTTTTACCACACTATTGGTAGTTTTAATGTGGTACTTATTGTAAATGCACAGTGACCACAACACTAACCATGCTTTTACCTCAGTAACCTTAGTTTTACTGTGATGGGTAGTAAAGGACAGCAATCACAAAACTTACCATGCTTTTACCTCAGTATTGGTAGTTTTAAAGTGATAATTGTTGTAAATTATGCATATTAACCACAACACCTACCATGCTTTTAATGCTTAATATTGTAACATCCAATATTTGTAAGGAAAATCAGTACTTTTTCCTTTAAATAATCCTATATATTATACATAATGATATTTTATTTTCTCTGTTTTCAGCTGAAAAGACCAAAAGGGCCTTTCGAACTCAGTCAGCCCATTATTGTTTGAGGACAAGTAAACGGAGGAGACGGACCTCTGCAAAGACAAATATTCGCAATGGTACGTATGTGTTGGTTTTAACCCTAAATCAAACATTTTATCAAGCATTTGTTGTTTCTTAAACCTGTTCTTACAAAACCCAAAGCCCAATCAGTATGAACAGTCTCAAAGTCTTAATAATTCACAAGATTTAACAAGTTGTCAAATTCGTACGATACTAGTACATATTTGTATACTCGTACATAATCCTGCAGCTTTTACTCCTAGTGCTGTCATTGGCTACTGCCTCAATTCCTGTACATATTTATCGCGACATTTGTAAATCAGTTGCGCCCCTTCTTGGAAAGTAGTCTGATGTCCCACACACTGTCAGAAAGTTTATATTAATTGCATTGTATTCATTAAAATGATTACAAATTGGTCCCTGTCTGTTCATGTTCCAATGTCCAATGATACATGATGTCTCTCCACACCTCATAACCTACCTCTGTTTGCAAGAGTGGAAAAGCTAATCTGACTTGTCACATGACATCAGATACTCGATTATTTTGTCGTAATCAGATCAGTTACACTGCTGATAACTGTCCCGTTTGCATGTAAATCATGTTATTTTTAAACAAGTTCATATGATTATTGCTTGCTATTAAAGACATACTTTTATTCATAGAAATGCCCACATATCAGTGAACGTATAACATAAAAATGCTTTTAACATTTAATTATGCAACACTCTTTACAGAAATATATCCCACAGTTATGGATAAACTCCCAACATCATCATCAAGTCCTGTGCTGGGCACATTGGGCAACAAAGTGTCCTCCAACGTATTCGATCCGTGGCCAAGTTCTTCACATCTTCCCATGGGACACTGACATTCTTCAGGTCTTCGTGAAACATCTGTCTCCATGTCTTCCTTGGTCTTCCCTCTCTCCTGCATCCTCCTGGTGGTGTCCACTTCATCACTGTCTTTGGGTGGTGTTGTTTGGGCATGCGTCGGATGTGTCCAGCGAGGTGCACCCTTTGCTCTGTCACAGTTTCTGAAAGTCTTCATGTGAAGTCCCACTCCTCCTCAGGATCTCTTTGATATATGCAGAACCAATATTGAAAATAGTGATTTATCTTTTTTCCATATTGTTAAAGCATTTTGTTTTCTCTTTTCAGCTTCATAAACTGTACTTGATGTCTGCCTAATCCCTTCATCAAAGAAGCGTCAGTGTGCATCAGGTGTTTTGCTAAAGGACATATTCATTGCCATCCATTAGTTCTAGTCATGCAGTGACTTCATGATGCAATAGACACATGTATATTTCTGCAAGTGTATATAGCAGGTGTTTGTCCGAACAATTGAAGATAGAGAAAACAATCAATATTTATGGAAATCTTATTGGTGCTGAAAGAATATTACAGAAATGACACACTTGACATACTGGACATTATTCTGAGTTTGTTACCTTTACATTTAGATGGACTTCATGTCTTACATTTAGCTTCATTAAACATTTTATTACAGTGGTCACTATAGTAAATGTCCACCATAACTACATCTATGGTATCATTATATCACTACCTGGTTAATGTAAATGTAATATACCCGTGAATGTATTTTATTGAAGCATTTTCTTACTGACGTTTATAATCATTAACTATTTTAAGTTGCCTTTCATTTAGTTACAATAAAAGTGACCAATAATCACAGGGATATAGAATTAAAGTTGAGAATGTAAAATGTTGTGCTTACATTTTTGCCTATTTGTTCTTTAAAGCGAAGAAACAAATATATTTTCACATAACAAAGTTGAATCTCATCTCTTGGTTTGTAAAAATGTAACTTCATCATAGCGATTTTTTTAACGTTACTGTATGTGTCACTATAATAGATTGCCCCTGTATCTGGATATTTTTTTTTATATATAATTAACTGATTTTTATACTGTTGTGCAGTAGGTTTGGCACTAAATTTGTCTTTTAAACAGTTTGACATTAAATATTGGAATATGCTTTCAAAATTGTGTGCATTCATTGTGATTTTGTTACATTTATTTGAATATAATTGATATATACCTTTGATATACTATACATACGCTGTAAATGTTAGAAGCACTTTAGTATATGTAATTATCTTTAATTAAAATACTGCAAAACTACCCCTGCTGTAGGCCATTGCTTAGAAAAAAGTTTATCTTTCAAATGTAATTATGAATCAGTCTAATCAAATATAAACATTTGTGTCATTGATCATGTGATCTCGTTTTTGGATGGTAACCACACAGAGGAGTCTTGTTTTTAAATGTGATTTTATAATTTAATTAGAATGAATACATTACAGCCCAAATATTAAATATTTAAGGTATCTATCCCTACAGCCGGAAACAGAAGAGATCTGTCATCATTTACCATAAATGGGCAAGTAAGTGTGACGCATCTGTTCAGCTGGGTTGTTATTGGCTGTGACTTTATCGCAGAGCTCGCTGTGATTGGACTATCGTTTAACCCATATAAAACGGCGCTTCATGTTACAAAGCATGTTTTGGTGTTATTATTGCGTTAGTTATACATAAAGTTAACTATAAAGTGTCTCTATGTTGTGAGAAATTGCTCCTTTACTGAGATCCCTACCCTAACCCTAAGCATGTCTGCTCATTTCAATGAACTACAGGACAATGTTTCCTGTTCCATTGATAGAATGACAAAGATATCTGGGTAATGTAGTTTAAAACGTTCAGTAATGAAACAATAAATGTTAAATAAAGAATAACTTTAATGGACAACTGGATATCTAAATTTGTTCATTGTGCAAACGTTTATGACATATATGAGGGACAGGCTCAAATTTGATAATTTACTGTGAGTACTTTAAAAATAACCTTTATGCCAGCTTTCCGTATAAGTCAGAAAACTGTGCACAACAGTATTTGGTAAACATAGCATAAGCAGTTGTCCTGCTGATTTTCTCTTTGATACACTAACCGGACTGTGAGTTACAGCCATTTGAAATGTGCAGTTTTTTGCTCTTCTGGGGGCCGTTGCTGGGCCCTTGGGGGTGGAAGTGCAGTACAATCTACACACACTATTACTATTACACAGGAATAATGCACCATTCAGTAAAACAACAAAAAAACATTGCCAACATTTCCTTTTCACCCCCTCTGATTGCTGCTTATATGCCTGACATCAGTAATGTCTATGCTTTCATTTTAAATGCAGTAGGCTAGTAGATGTACTAGAATGATCAACATGGATCATCTTCAATTATGCTTGAAGTGTTTATAGCAAGATAGCCACTGCAGCCTCTTGTTATTCACATAGCTTCCCTTTATTTCACTGCAAACTGCTTATACATGCAAGTATGTGCAACTTTTGTTGCATAGTTGTCCCAAATATCACTAACCAGATCTAAATGTGTATGTCCTAAGAAAAAGAATCATGGTAATTAATTACATGTAGTTGTTTTAAAATTAAAATTTAAAATTGTAGTTGTTTTAAACTAAACTAAAGAAATAAGAAATTAACATTTCTCAAATATATATATTTTTTTTACTGTACCAAACACCACTTTCAATACACAATATTCACCATACTTTATTACACAATACTTTATTGGAGGACACAGCATAAAGTTGATAAAGTAGCATAAAGACAATGAGATTCAAGATAAATAAAAATGTGTTTTCAAAAATACATTAACATCATATTAATCCATTCACAGCTGCTGAGCCACAAAATGAGTGCCAGAGAATCATATTCAGTCACCTATGATACAGAAAACAGATTTGATATTGTGTTGGAAAATAATGATTCATTATCACAGCTAAACTGGTTTCTTGCTCTTCCCTGTACATGTCTCTATCATGTTCATGTTCTTCTTCCTCGTCTAAACAGTTTGTTCAGGTGTACCCTACAGTACAACAGAAGAACAGAAGATGTGATCACTGATGTGGTGTAGCTTTTTCTCAACCAGAGGAAGAAGTCTCAACATCCCATTGTCAGGCGTTCTCCAGTCCTGGTCTGAAAGTAAAGCAAAAAACACAAACAATACAAATTAAGTTGTTTAATGGACAGTCATGTCAGCTTTATGGCTATGTTTCACCCCTCTTCGTTTTAAAAAATAACATCGTGCACACGAACCCGTGTATATGCCGTCCAGAGCATGCCAAACCTGTAGGTGGCAGTGTAACGAGAAGCTCATGCCGACGTTAGCTAGTCAGAATCCCGAAAATAGTCACATACTGTGACGTCAGTTTACATGCAAACGTGCAAACAAAGTTTTCCAAAATCTCCACTTTGGCCCGAGTTCTTAGAAATAATCGTTTTCTGTGATAAAAACTCGGTTTTCGTGTAAATGAGAGGCCAAACCGCAGGGAAATATCTGTGTCTTCACTTCGTGTAAACGGGGCCTATGTTCTGCGATATATTAAGCAGTGATGGGCTACTCTGGCCCTTAGCGTCCACTGTCCTGCAGATTTGGCTCCAACCTCAAACCCTCCTGCCTATTGTAAGTAAAGCTGAAGATTTTCATATGTGCTCGATTAGGGTTGGAGGAAAACTCTCAACCTCAAAAAGGAGAACGCTAAAGGGCCAGAGTTGGCCGTTCCTGATTTAAATTTACAAAGCAGCAGTCAGTACATTATATAATATACACATTGAAGTATTTTATATATATATATTATATATATAATATTTCAGCAAATAATATAAGCTAAGTACTGAACAAAACATTTTTTACCCATATCAACAGCAACCTATTTTAAAAGATCTTTAAGAAAGGCATGGTCTCTTTTGCCTTTGCAAGTGATGCTTGATTTTTTTCAAGACAACAAACTCTTCTGTCACTAGTTTCAAGAGCTTCACTTGGTCAAAAACCAAGTGATAACCTGTACAATGTAAAATTGTCAAAATCAAATTATGTACTACATATTACAGCATTGTTTCAATACAAGACATACCAATGGACTCGCGCACCTTTCTGTCTTCTTTGGGCAGCAGATGTTCCTTCCTCACCCGAAACAAAGGACTTATTCGATTAGCTTGTGTTGATATAAGGACTGGTCTTCCTTCTCTGCTGTAAAACAAGAAAGTCTCTACTTACTCTATGTGCAATTACTATTGTTCTTGAAACATAAATTAAGACAGTTATAATTTACCTTACGATTCAGGAGAGAGCATTTGATGAGTAAATACTGATTGAAATATTCTAGAAACTTTACCTGGGAAGGGCTGATCACGGCAAGATCCGCTGCGAATCACTAGCAGCTCTTGTGAGGGTTGGCTCTTAAAAGAGCTGTTGAGTTTGATGTTGTAGAGATCTAAAGTAATCCTGCAATACAGAAAGTAAGGTCATTTTATTACATTACATGCAAGCAGTCAGTTATACAACTGTAGGATTTATTTCTGTAAAGAGTGTTGCATAATTAAATGTTAAAAGCATTTTTATGTTATACGTTCACTGATATGTTGGCATTTCTATGAATAAAAGTATGTCTTTAATAGCAAGCAATAATCATATGAACTCGTTTAAAAATAACATGATTTACATGCAAACGGGACAGTTATCAGCAGTGTAACTGATCTGATTACGACAAAATAATCGAGTATCTGATGTCATGTGACAAGTCAGATTAGCTTTTCCACTCTTGCAAACAGAGGTAGGTTATGAGGTGTGGAGAGACATCATGTATCATTGGACATTGGAACATGAACCAATTTGTAATCATTTTAATGAATACAATGCAATTAATATAAACTTTCTGACAGTGTGTGGGACATCAGACTACTTTCCAAGAAGGGGCGCAACTGATTTACAAATGTCGCGATAAATATGTACAGGAATTGAGGCAGTAGCCAATGACAGCACTAGGAGTAAAAGCTGCAGGATTATGTACGAGTATACAAATATGTACTAGTATCGTACGAATTTGACAACTTGTTAAATCTTGTGAATTATTAAGACTTTGAGACTGTTCATACTGATTGGGCTTTGGGTTTTGTAAGAACAGGTTTAAGAAACAACAAATGCTTGATAAAATGTTTGATTTAGGGTTAAAACCAACACATACGTACCATTGCGAATATTTGTCTTTGCAGAGGTCCGTCTCCTCCGTTTACTTGTCCTCAAACAATAATGGGCTGACTGAGTTCGAAAGGCCCTTTTGGTCTTTTCAGCTGAAAACAGAGAAAATAAAATATCATTATGTATAATATATAGGATTATTTAAAGGAAAAAGTACTGATTTTCCTTACAAATATTGGATGTTACATTATTAAGCATTAAAAGCATGGTAGGTGTTGTGGTTAATATGCATAATTTACAACAATTATCACTTTAAAACTACCAATACTGAGGTAAAAGCATGGTAAGTTTTGTGATTGCTGTCCTTTACTACCCATCACAGTAAAACTAAGGTTACTGAGGTAAAAGCATGGTTAGTGTTGTGGTTACTGTGCATTTACAATAAGTACCACATTAAAACTACCAATAGTGTGGTAAAAGCATGGTAAGTTGTGTGATTACTGTCTTTTTACTACACTTATCACAGTAAAACTAATGTTACTGTGGTAAAAGCATGGTGTTGTTTTTACTGTGCTTCTACTACACATACAACTTTGGAACTAATTGTACAACTTAAAAACCTGATATGAATATGATTAACTGATTGAAGGTCTACTCTAGGCCTACTGTATAGCACATCACGTGACAGACAGTGTTTAATCACCATAGAAACCATTTTCATAGAAAGCAATGAAACGCAAAGCCTCCGTTGAGATGACAGATATAATGCAGTGACTGAACTTGAGCTAATCTGATTAATTTCGACACACAGAAAATACATTATATCAAACATTATTAGGACAGCGTATTTACGACTACTTACCAACATCTGGCACACGTGAACTGATGCCAAATATCGCGAGGTGTTCGGAATGAGACTTCTTCAGCGCGATTTCCTACTAATAAAATATTTTTTTAAAAATATCAATAAACAGCAAAGCAATCCAGCTTCCCTGGCAATAAGAACGAAATAATATAATTAAAATAAATACATAAACCATGATAAGATCTCGTGAATAAATGTTGATTAAACAGCTTCTCTGCAGCCCGATAGGCAGATAGAATCGTGCTTTGATCACGAAAGATGCTTCCCATTGAAATACATTAGTTTTAAAAAACGTGCTGGAATTACGAAAATAACGAAATAAACGTGCCCGTGCCACGAATCAATAGATTAAATTACGTGACCATATCACGAACTGCCGTGAGACTGGGTTGAGTACTCATAATCAGTGTTGGGGCGGGGGTTACTTGTATCAAGTTACTAAAGAAAGGCATTACTTTTAAAATACCACAACATATCTGAGTCACTTTTTCAAATACGTGACGCAAGTCACTTTGTTTTCCCATTTTTTGACTGACAGCTGTCCCCATGTTTAGAGAAATCGTGAGTAAGTGCAGAGGCGTTGTGTGTGAACGTGATGATTATTGTAGTTTAATGTGAACATGCATTTACACGCTTTTATCCAAAGCGACTTACAAATGAGGAGAACAATAGAAGCAGAAGCAGTTACACTACCAATAGGACAGCACAACTGTGACCCTTCACAGTTTAGTCTATGTCATGTAAAAATAAATAAAATAGATATAGAGGAGAAGAGAAAAGAAAGTGTTAGTTTGAGATGGCAGCACGAGGCGACGTTCACTTTTGTTAAATTACATAAATATACTTTATGTATTTAATCTCACTTTATTAACCAGTGTATTTGCTGCTGACCTTCAATGGTCCAATTACTTTTCATAAAAAGTGACTAGGTAATGCAATTAGTTACTTTTCAAAAGAGTAACACAATATTATAATGCATGAGTGTGTTCCTGGAAGGCAGATTTTATCTCTAACTCTTAATTAAACACACACCTGAACCAGCTAATCAACGCCTGCAAATCAAATCGCATACTCATATACTGAAGTAGGCGAAGAAACATTTCTCACTACTTATAAAAGAGTCGACAAAAAGCATAGATATACATAATAAAGGCTAGATGTCTCGTCCGCACTGCTGGCCAATGGAGGTCGACGTCCGCACCTGGCGGCCATCTTGTCACAGTCAGCTCGCTCACTCATAAGTCGTAACATTGTTACAACAATGGTGTTTATTTAGGACTCGGTCATTGTAATGGATCCACGTTGCAGAGGTTTTTTACTGTCAAAGAGACAAACAGTCCAAGACGACAGGCAATAGACGACGGACATAGTCTATTAGACAAGGTTCAAAACACAACCCAGCTGGACACACTTTGCCGAACCGGAGTTATCCCATTCATAAAGTTGACCATTCACAAAAATACTCCCATACTCACCAACATTCCTGCCTCGGGACGAGCCACTCAATATATGTCACGGCCAGCTCGTCCCCGACAACCACATAAAGACCATCAATGGCTTGTTTGAATTGCAAGATTTATTTAAGTAGAAAACGATCCTTTGCAGGAGTATAACCCCACGTCTAGTGATTTAAACAATAATGAGAAAATAATAATCCAATGGGGCGATGAATGTTGAAAAATAATAAACAAACTAGAAGAAAACAAGTCTGAGCAAAAGACTTTTCTAGACGACCAGAGAAAGTATGAGCAGATTACTACACACTTTTATACTCCCCACTCATTAATTAACCAATGAACAGTGATGTCTCTAGCCAATCAGATTATGAGCTCACACCCCCACTAGCAGGAAGTAGAAGACAGGCCGACAACACACAACAAGAAATCAATACCAATATCAATATCAAGATCAATATCAATCAATAGGGTAAATCCAAACAGGCAAAAGTGTCAACACTAGCAACAGACAATGGCGAAAGAAAGTGCTTGGTGCTTGCTCAATGTGTTCAGAGAAGCACATGGCTTATAGAGCTACAAACAGGAAGTGAGAATACAAACAGGAAGTGAACTAAAACTCAGGTGAGGATCCCTCTGATGGAGGGATGAACTGTCATGGGCTGAGGAGGTGTTACATTACATGGTAAATCAGCCAAAGAAAGTCATTGGCAGAACATACAAGTCTAACCAGGAGCATTCATTAAGTTTAAAATCAAGGCAATTATTAATTCCCTGCAGTTGAACTGCTGGTTGAAATGATTATCATAATGAATGTCAATAACTCCAACAAGATGAACTGAGGAGTCAAACAATTCTGTGGGATATTTATCAGATATTTAGGGTAACATGGGGGAAGATGTTTTTTATTCTGCTTTGTCTGTTATTCAATTATTGTACTAAATAGTCAAAATACAATTTTAAATAGAATAGCTGATTTAGTATATTACATTAATGACTCTTTCTAAATATTCTAAATATTGAATATCTAAAAATGTATAAGAATTATATCAAAAGTAATTTATGCATTCTGTAAAAGTTTATCCAAGAGGGGCTTCTTATAGTCCCCCTGTCAATCATTTTATCCCTCAAATCACCCAAATTACATTTAAAAGAAATTCCTTGAAGAAAAATGTATCATGCATTAAAAATATCTTGAATGTAACTCTACACGCTTGCCTAATTTAGTATATGTGGTTCTATGAATATGCAAATGAGCCCCGCCTCCACTCACTCACTCAGCTCAGAGATCCACTGGTTGATGATCACACGTTGATTTGATTGGTTACAAGGTAGTGTGTGACGTCAGAAACACCAGCGATTTCAAACCGTGTTTTTGAGACTGTCTTTGGTTCACTGCAGATTTACTCAGCAATGCTGTCGACTTATGAAATCTGCACATGGTTTGTCTCAAAGCATATTAAAAACACCACATAGACATATAAACAACATTAAAAGCTGGATTTTCACCACAGGGGGACTATAATATTTAACATTTTGTGCTATAACAATAACTAAATTAGCAAATGTTTCTATTTATTTCCTATAATAACACATTGGCTGATGCATTATCATCATCCTGCACAGGCTAAACTTTATATCTAAATATGTTACAGTTTAAAAGTAAATCCACATTGTTTAAAGGGTGCATGTTACACTAGTGAAGCTGAAGGACAAGAGACAACTACAGCCTTCTGAAGACGTACAGTAGCTTTGTGCTACTTTCATTACAGAGCAGCTCGGACATTTTGCTGAACATCTCCTTTTCAACTATTTCCTGAACGTAACAGCATTTTCTTTCTTTCTTTCTCAGTTTATTTCCTCATACTGCAGACACACAGAGTTCAGCAGTGTAAATGTGCACAGGGTGTGTCTTTTCGGTCAATTCCCTTCTTTCTCTTTACACACACACACACACACACACACACACACACACACACACACACACACACACACACACACACACACACACACACACACACACACACACACACACACACACACACACACACACACACACACGCATGCATACACCCAGCACACAGCCTGTGTTTTGTTTCTGCTTTATTAGCGTCCAGCTCTTCAGAAGGTGCCTATAGAGGCTTGTGTGTTTGGGTGTTCACTTCAAAGCCACACGCTGCGAGCCCTTTCCTAAGGGAAGTGTTGTTCTGTGTTTGTTTTTGGGACAATCCTCAGAGGCTTTTTTTAAAACCTTTTAGATTTGGGAACCAAAGCTGATTAAAGCAGGCGGGGGTCAGTCAAGCCGACGGCCGTCCGTCAGCACTCCTGCCCAGCAGGAAAAGCCTATCAGAGACGCTGAAACTGTGGCACGAAAGTCTCATTACAGAAAGCACAAGCGTTACAGTCAAGAGCATTGCCATCCTCAGCATTCATGTCACATCTGACGTCATATTATGGTACAATATCATTTATCTGTCATCTGATCCCATCCTGATCTTCATCCTCATCTTCATCATCATCATTATCTTCTTCTTCATCTTCATCTTCATCTTCATCTTCACCATCATCATCATCATCATCATCATCTTCTTCATCTTCATCTTCACCATCATCATCATCATCATCATCATCAAACAACACACAATCACACTTGAAATCATTACAAACTGTTTATTCCAGTTTTAATGAAAGGTCAGTTACTGACTATGTTTACTTGCGCATTCATAATATGATTATAATGAGATTTAGGCAATACCTATTGCTATTAAACTTTACCACATGTAAACGTAAAACTTTGATCAAATTGATGTGATTAAGCTCCTAATCGTATACCATACGTGGAATAAAATTTGCGGTATATGCAGATATTAAGTGCGATATGTAAACACTTTAATCACATCTGATCCACTTTAATGGCATGGCGTACACTGATGACGTTGTCATGCGCAGCTTCATGAACATAGCGGTACATCTTTCAACAACTCTACATTTTTGGGGAGTTGAAGAAAGCTTACACAACATTGCACAACACTGATATAGAGACATTTTAGGCGTCACTGGAAAAAAAAATCCAATACATCCATAGAAATGTGCATTTGACATCAACAAAAGCAATGGCCAGTGACACACTATGTGAGTTCATCACTCAGAATAATGAGAATTGCGTGTAATTGGGAGTGAAGAGGTTTGCTTTTGTCATGCAAACAAATACTGCAATTTAAGTTCAATTTAATATTTTTTGGGATAAAATAAAATGATTGGTACACATGTAAATTAAGTCAATAGTAAAATATAATTCATTTAAAAAATAATTTTAAAAATCTACATAAATTCTATTGCTGTTTGAAAAGCTTACAAATACACACTATACTGAAATAACCCATTACATTTTCTGCATTCAGAGAATACCTGTATGATCAACTCATGCAACAAGAGCACACTACGCCACGATGTGATGTGAAATGTTAAGACATTTTTACATAAAACTTATTTAAAAATCCGAAATTACTGTATTATTTTCAGTATGAACCCTAACGCTCAAAATAGTTAATTGGTTTGAGTAGATCCAACTTAAATTGGATCTAGTACTTCAAGTACTTTAATCAGTCAATGATAGTCCACTTTAGACATTCTGTTGACTATAACTTTGAAACTACATGTCAACTAACTCTCATTAGATTATTAGTAGAGTATTAATAGAGTATTAATAGAGTATCAATAGAGTATTAATAGAGTATTAGTAGAGTATTAATAGAGTATTAATAGAGTATTAGTGTATTAGTAGAGTATTAATAGAGTATTAGTAGAGTATTAATAGAGTATTAATAGAGTATTAGTGTATTAGTAGAGTATTAGTAGAGTATTAGTAGAGTATTAGTAGAGTATTAATAGAGTATTAATAGAGTATTAATAGAGTATCATTAGGGTATTAGTAGAGTATTAGTAGAGTATTAGTAGAGTATTAGTAGAGTATTAATAGAGTATTAATAGAGTATCATTAGGGTATTAATAGAGTATTAGTAGAGTATTAGTAGAGTATTAATAGAGTATTAGTAGAGTATTAATAGAGTATTAGTGGAGTATTAATAGAGTATTAATAGAGTATTAGTAAAGTATTAGTAGAGTATTAATAGAGTATTAGTAGAGTATTAATAGAGGCTTAATAGAGTTTTAGTAGAGTATTAGTAGATTATTAGAAGAGTATTAATAGAGTATTAGTAGAGTATTAATAGAGTATTAGTAGAGTATTAGTAGATTATTAGAAGAGTATTAATAGAGTATTAGTAGAGTCTTAATAGAGTATTAGTAGAGTATAAGTAGAGTATTAGTAGTAGACTAATCTGTCTGGGACCATCAAAATAAAGTGTAACCGTATTTAGAACTTTCTTTTGAGTTCATAAAACTGACACATTTTAAGTAATCTGAATTGTTTCCTTGTTTTGAGTTTTATGAACTTGCTTCTTTTAATTTAGACAAACTTACATTTAACTGAAACTGGGCTGGGATTTCTATTTCCCAGCATGCTTCGCCTACACCCGAAAGGGAGAGCAAATGCTAGAAAAATGAAGTGTATAATGTTTTTATAATGTTAAAGGTTTCATTATAAAACTCATTGTTTGAGTTGCCAACTTATTCGGGTTTACTGTGTGGACTGCACTCACTGTTTATGTTGCATATATGCAGTATGGAAATTATTAGGATAGAGTAAAGGTGACATGATGCAGGCTGGACTTGAACCCAAATATTCACAGGTTCAGAAACATTTGCACTATACACGGCGCAAAGGCTTCAGTGTCAGAGGGCTCTTGTTTTGAATATAACATCAAGTCAGTTTTTTTTAAAGCCCCAAATCTTAGGATTTAGGATCTCTTTATGATGCCTGTCAATGTTTTTCTAAGACACATTGCAAACTGATACACAACAAGCTGCCCGTCATGTTTTCCCACACACATTGCTGAAACAAAAATGCCGTTGCGCTTCATTAAAGAATAGACATAGTTCTGGAGAGATGGAGTCAGAAAGTGACAGCCTCAAATCAGACACAGGTGCTTACACTTCCTGTTCTGCCAAGCTCTTTCCCGTTCACCTTCCCATGCCTCTGTGCAGGAAGACCTTTTTCTTCTGAAGTAACCTATGCCCGTAATATTCACCCTTCAACCGCTTCCAACACCGAACAGAAGGTCAGAATTCAGCATGTTTTCTTTTTTCTGCTGAGAGTAGCAAGAAAAAATGTGTGAGGTTAGCTCTCCCCAACATTTTTATCTCGAGCTGTCAATAATCGTTTCTGTAATTGAATTGAAAACTATTAACCAGTTCTTTATTCAGAAATTAATGCATCACATTTTTTATCTCTGCAAACTTACTCAGTTTTTTCTCTTTTTTTAGCAAATGTGTGTCAGTAGAAGCATCTTATACAGCCAACAGAATACAGTACGCCACACACACAGATAACCCGCAGGTTTAGTCATGCCGGCTGAGGATTCTGCTGAATTAAAAAAATGATGATGAAGAATTTCGATCTGTGTGAAAGCATGCTCCCCCTTCCACTCTATCAGATTGTTGACAAGTTCAGACACACACTGTCTGTCAATATTTGTGTGTTTGTGACACTGAACATCCAGCTATCATGTGCTTATCCTTCAGCATATTCTCAGGTCAAGCTGATACTGGAAGAGTGTAAAAACTGGGAAAAGTTGCTGCTTTGGGCAAAACAGTATAAAGACTGATAAATGGGTATGTTTTAAATGAACTATAATAAATGAAACACACTATGTTGTGACTGCTGTTTCGACCCAATCTCACAGGAAGACTATTTTACAAAACATTATTTTTTAGAAAAAGTATGAGCATGAAGGTCAACCCCAAAACATAACCATCACTGGGGCGTGCAAATTTCACTGTTACATAGTTTTGAACTCTTCCCTGTGAATTCCTGATCGAAACCCAATAGAAAACTGATATTTCATGACATGAGCTCTTATAGCTGAATTATTGTAAAAGAATGCAAACGTTAGTTCATCTAAAAATGAAATTTCTGTCATCAACTACGTTCCAAACCCGTAAGACTTTCGTTCATCTTCAGAACACAAATTAAGATCTTTTTAATGAAATCTGAGAGATCTTTGTCTCTCCATTGACAGCCTGCGCAACTCCCACTTTCAAGCCCTAGAAAGGTAGTATAAAGACATCATTAATCCACATGCCTCCAGTGGTTTAAGTGCACTTTTATAAAATGATGCAAACGCTTTGTTTGCGTAAAAAACACAATATACCACTCCAACGGGCAAAGATGACCAAATGTCTTACGGGGTTGGAACTAAATGGCGGTGAGTGAATTTTCATTTTTGGGTGAAAGTAAAGTGGAGTACACTCTTATGCCAGGGACACACTCAAAGGTGCAGTCTGTAAGAATGACAGCTAGTGGTCGGAATAGGTACTGCACTCCAAATTCAAAATATCAGAGATATTTTTTACCCCTCCTGCTCAGACTCGACGCTCACGCGTGTTGCCATTTTCAGGACACACAACAGGAACGAGCACAATGGACAATGAAAGCCAAGGAGACTCCCAGACTTAGTTAATGAGTTGATTAATCTGCATTTTAAAATGCTCTCGTTCATAGAGATTTTTAGATGAATGCCGAGGCTTTTTAGGTTGGGTTGGAATCTGCAATCTCTGACTCAGTTTGTTTGCTGGCTGCAATACGCAGTGTTTTCTGCCAACTGGCATCCCGGGTGTCAAAATACTATTGGGTGAACTGGCAGTGGGCGGAGTCACACAGACAAAACAAAAACAGACATTCTGACACCGAAAGCACATTTCAAAGTAAAATAACTTGCTGTAGCATTGCTTTTCATAGAAACGAGTAAGTGAACTCAGCATGTTTCCTAAATATCTGCAAACATATTGTGGTATTTGTATGCTTTAGTAGTGAAAACGTTACATACAGTTCCTTTAACGACTAGCTGAATCATACGAAGACTGAACTGAACACGGTTTCACATCTGAAAGTCCGCACCAAAGTCTAAACCAAAGTGCATGGTTTGATACATTCTGTAAGTTTTGGTTTGGTTTCACATTGCAACTATACAAGTGCACTAGTGAACTTTACATGACATGCTTGCGTCCTGTCGCCATCATCTATGTGGGATCTTGACATTGATTGGTTTGTAAACGGACGTGCGTCTGACGTCAGCGTGTTGTCAATTCGGCGGGTAACTTTGACAACAATGAATGAACAGATGCATATCGTTGCCACTAGACTGTTATTATTATGGCATTACTGCCTGCAGCACCAACTATACACGAGGCTCGTTCAAATTCGCCAAATGAACGTCATCGTTGTGAGAACATTTTATCGTTGCCGGCAGGAAAGGAGGAGAAGACTTCAAGCAATCCTGCGAGAACTTCCTGTAAATACTCTGAAAGTCCGAACCATACAGAAAATAAAATCTAGAAACGAACCAAACCTTTCTTCAGTTTGATCCGGACCGAGACTACCTCTTTTCGTCGTACCACATTTCGTCTGTTTGGTGCGGACCGTGGTCTGGGGGAGGTTTCACACCTGTAATTTTGATTTGGATCAAACTCGAAAGTCAGAAAATCCGGACCAAACAAGGTGTGAAACCAGACTGTTTCCATCGACTGCAGCAGATGTTAGACACCGACTGAACGCAACTGTCTGTGACGCTTGGGCACGATCAGTCGTAAGTATCAAATTACATTCATAGTCGTGTGTCCCCAACTTTTAAGCAAAAAACTCTTGAAAAAAATTCCAGTTTGCAGACATTTTTTCGTTCTTTCTTTGTTGATGACGAACACAAACTTTCTTCTAAGAGCAACAAAATACCCTTTTACGGCATTGGTCCTGGCTTTTGTTCACACAGGGCACGTTCGGGGACTGATCCCGGCAATGTTACTAGGTCCCAATCCCGGCATCGATCCCGGGACGTGTTTGCGTTCACACAGAAGGTTTCCATCGACTGCAGCAGATTTTAGACACAGACTGAACGCAACTGTCTCTGACTCATGACCAGTCGTAAGTATCAAATTACATTCATAATCGGCCTTACAGTCGTTAAGTGTGTCCCCGACTTTTAAGCAAAAGACTCTTGAATATTTTTACATTTTGAATGTGCTGGAATTCAGTTTTTCTTTTTCTTTTTTAAGATGCCGCAGAGAGTAGCGGCTGATTAAAACTATGTTTGTTTTACATACAGGCATTCATAACCAATGATTATGGTTCAATGTTAAATTGTAAAAGGTTATACATCTCTAGTCTAAAGAACACCTTCAATTTCAGTCGTTTTTCCCCCTCAGAAACTTTGTGTGACTTACATAGCCTACTTTCCACTTCCTCATCTTTGCTGGAATCCAGTTCAGCAAGAGGTTTTGGAGAATGATAACAGTTCCTGTTTGGTGGACGAGCCATGCAGTGCCACGGCACAGTCGCCAAGTATACAAACTGGAAACTCTCTGTGTTGATGATTTTATTATCGAGGAGAACAAGCTTTACAAATAGTCTATGATTAACAATTTAGCACTGGGTACTAAGTAGCAGCTGCTATATCTGCAGCTGACAGGTGCACAACACGGCTGGTGACATGTGTTGCCCCTTTCACTCTTTCTCCAGCGGTTGAGGTGAAAGAGATAGTTTAAGTATGTGTGTGTGTCTGGAGGTGGGCGGTAATGAAAGACTAAGTGAATGGGGGGCCATGTCTGGTTCACAGGTTTTTCATTTCTTACTTATTTGGAGGGGAGGGACTGGAGCGAGGAGGTGCTAATTGACAGACAGCACACTGACCCGATCCGTGTTTGAACAGGGCGATCGGGTGGCCGAATAGAAATCGGGGTACCGCATATGTGACTAAATTCTGACCCCTGAATTCACCCCTGACAATGAAGCATCCGACAGGCTTCAGTGAGACTTTATCTGACTGGGTCCTGGTCCTAAACACACACACACAGTACATGCCCCAGAGGACTCCTCATTACATGTGTCCGCAGAGCTCTCTGATTATTTTTATCTGCTACAGGAAGAACCCCTCTAATAATAAACCCTCAGATCAGACCGATGACAGATCCCAATTAGAGCAGAATGAACAACAAAGAGGAAGGAGAGGGATGTGCTCCAGTCTGACGATTCTTCGGTTTGCTTGAAACAAGAAATGGAGGATGATTAGAGCTTTATGAGACAGGAAACACAACAGAAGAGTTAGGAAATGAATAGGCACTGAAAGAGTCGGACGAGCAGCAGAAGAGAGATAGAAAGGGGAAAAAAGAAAGCTTGTTTTCAAAGACAGAGACCTTGTGAAGTATGTTGTTTCCAGTGCACTGATTAATCGTGTCATGTGTGTTTGTGTGATGGGAAAGGAAGTGAGCGAGTGACGCAGCTCTCTGATTGGACATCCCGATTGCATGCATGAAGGTGACACGCCTCTTCCTCCTAACATCCTCCTTCCCTTTTATTTGGCGTGTTGTATATCTAATAGATCTAAAGACAAGTTTTATTATGCATGTGTTTCCGTCTGTGAAGAAGAACTCTCTGCGTTGTGAAATCAGTTGACTCTACTTAAAATTTTTTAGGAAACCCGTTGCCTTAAAATTATTAAGTAAATAAACTTCATGCCTAATCGAAAAAATTAAGTAATGTGGAATTGTCAAGTTCACATAACTATTAACACATAAACTATTAAGTTTATTTACTTAATAATTTTAAGGCAACAGGTTTACTAATTGTTTTAATAAGTGGACTCAACACTTTTTACAGTGAGGTAAACTCTGCGTTATGGGGACAAAATGGCAATACCCAAAATCTTGACATTTTTGGTCCCCATGATAAAAACTGTTTATAAATTATATAGGCCTATATATATATTTGAATGTATTGTAAACATGCTAAACATGCAAAAAGTTTTCAGTGATTGGTAGGTTTAGAAAATACACTTTGATAAAAATCATTGTGTCTATGGAAAGTCCCCATAAAACATGAAAACCTAAAGTGGTAAGTGTATGTGTGTGTTTCTTTCTCTCTCTCTCTCTCTCTCTCTCTCTCCCTCTCTCTCTTTGTGTGTGTGTGTGTTTGGGGGGAAATATGACAATAATATTCGATCCCGGCGTTTTTTTTTTTACTGTTAATTTACAGTAAAAAGTCATCACAGCTGAACGCACCCTGGTTTCCCAAACTGGTTCCTTAAAGGAAATGTTCAGTACAAACTTCTAAATTGAAATATTATTGTTATAATTTACTCACCTTCGGGTCGTTCCAAGCCTGTACAACTTTTTTTCTTCTGAAGAACACAATGCGATGTTCCTGTACCATTTTTCCCCAGTACTTTATCCCTGTACAATTAAAGTAAATGGGAAATTGATTTATTAATCCATTCTCCTGAGAAGTGTAAACACTAGGGCTGGGCATTGACAAAAATTTCGATTCAGTTTATTTTTCTCAACTTAAAAATTAACAACTGATTTGAATACAAACATTTAAATTGCTATTTTTTTGGAATTGCAGTTTTGATGATAACAAGTCAAGTCAAGTCACCTTCATATATATAGCGCTTTTAACAGTATGTATTGTTTCAAAGCAGCTTTACAGTGATAATAGAAATTAGCGTAACAGTGAAGTTGCGAAGATCATTAGTTATTAACTTGGGGGCCGCTAACACGACACCGTTCCAACAGAAAACCCTTAACGCGCTCCGGCCGCCCACCCGCACAAAAAGTGCCTGTTGTCTCGAGAACGCACTCCATGAAATAGTTTCGAAGGTGCAAACGATTATCCGCTTTCTCTGCGCAAACCCGCACAGACGGCGCGCACATGCGCATCACGTGTTCGGTCGATAGGTATGCGCGTTTGAATATATATGTGCGCAGGTGTGAAGTCCTTCACAAATCAACCTTCAACAAACTACTTGTTAGGCCTTAAAAATTTATAATTCAGAAATGTTTGTCGCGTCTGCGCAGCCACGCGAACCGGAATTATCCCGACAACGTTTTATCTGTACAGAGGTAAAGGGAAGGGAAGGAGGCCTTCACAGGGGAGAGAGTTGACACTTCAGGACTGCGTTGTTGTCGTGTTCTGGTGCTGGTCCTTCATCAGATCCGGATACGGCCTGGATCTGGCGGACAGCGGTAAACTTTGGCTGATCTAATCTATGCAGCTTAACATTGAGTTATAGAAGTCTATAATGTGTTATGTGAATGCTAGGCCGAAGAGATGTGTCTTTAATCTAGCTTTGAACTGACAGAGTGTGTCTGCTTCCCGGACAATGGTAGGAAGATTGTTCCAGAGTTTTGGTGCTAAATAGGAAAAGGATACCGCCAGCAGTCGATTTTGATATTCTAGGTATTATTAACTGGCCGAAATTTTGAGATCGCAGTAGACGTGAAGGACTATAATGCGTTAAGAGCTCGCAGAGGTGGACAAAGTACACAACTTCCTTACTTGAGTAAAAGGACAGATACTACTGGTCAAATATTACTCCGTTACAAGTAAAAGTTGTAAAGACCGATTTTTACTTAAGTAAAAGTACAGAAGTACTCGTTTTTAAATGTACTTAAGTATAAAAGTAAATGTCAATGCATTGTTTTATTATTGTTGCATGTAATAGCCAATTACCAGTATGCCTCTGAATCTCTGCTTATACCCTCATATCAATATCACATTTATTTCTATAACACAGTTCCAGTCGTGGGATTGAATAAGTCACTCAATAACGTCCACAATGGTTTCGGACACACAAATGGCTGTTCCCAGTTTTTTGGCTTTTAGTATGAATATGTTAGCCTTGTTTATTTAGAATACCAATCCCAACGTTGAAAATTAAAATCATGTTGATGTCAGAATCCAATGTCAGATTGACGTTAATCTCCAACAGTGGACAGACGTTATATTGTGGTTGAAAATCGGTTGACGTCAGAAACCAACATCAGTCGAATTTCCAACCAAAATGCAACCAAAATCATCCCTGACGTTACTACTGTCTACTCAAGGAGCTTGACAGAAATGTAGAGTAAAAAGTATGATATTTGTCTTTCAAATGTAGTGAAGTTAAAGAAAAAGTTTCCAGAAAAAATAATACTCAAGTAAAGTACAGATACTCAAAAAGTGTACTTAAGTACAGTACTCAAGTAAATGTACTTTGTTACTGTCCACCTCTGAGAGCTCGCTCAAGTACTGCGGAGCTAAACCATTTAGTGCTTTGTAAGTAATCAGCAATATTTTAAAATGTGTACGATGTTTAATAGGCAGTCAATGCAGTGTCGATGTGACAATCAGCGTCTGGAGTGCCCGCGTGAGCCACTGGGGGGCACTCCTTCTCTAGTTTTCATTCCTCTTTATGTTTTACCCTGGATTGATTATGGTTGATTTTATGCACCTGTGTTTTATTATCTTGTTTAGCGCACCTGTCTTAAGCCTGAGTGGCCCTTTGTACCAGTGCTCAGTATTGTATGTGTCTGACTGCATTACCTAGCGTTTTCCCAGTTCCTTAGTATTTCCTAGTTTCACAGTTCATGGACTCCCTGCCTGTATCTGGTTTTCCCGTTTGCCTTGCCCTTGCATTGTACTTCTGCTGTATTGGACTGCTTACCTGGACTCTGACCCTCTGCCTGTTATCTCGTACCTGTTTCTGGATCTTCCTCAATAAAGCCTGCATTTGGATCACCACTGTCTGTTCCACGTGCAGTTTCATGACAGAATACTGAGCCACCACTGATCCAGCGGCTGAGAGAATCACGGACCTCGTTATGGATCCCACAGCGCAGATCGTAAGCCTCCGTCAAGGAGAACGTCCTCTCAAGGTTTTTGTGACAGATTTTTTGAAGCTCTCTCGTCAGTCCTACTTGGATGATTTCTGTTTGATGATGTTCTTTCGGGGAGGACGGTCTGAACCGCTCGGCTCTACTATACCGTTTCGGAATTCAAGCTGGACTCTTACCCAATATATTGACCTGGCCCTTTCCATGAGCGGTTCGCTTTTTACTGTGGATTTTTTGGAACTTTTGCTTCACAGAAAACCCAACGATTCGCCATTGTACAAGGTACCCACTGAATCCACGCATCAATTGTCTCCCGGTGAACCAGCGCTTCACACGTGCTCCGCTAAGTTTGCATATGTAAGCCCAGTTGAACCAGCGTTTCGTAAAGGGTCTGCCGTATCCACGCAACATGTGAATCCCGATGTTCTGACACTTCACGTGAGCTCCGTTGTATTCCTGCCTCAGGAGTTTTCAACTGAGTCTGAGTGCGTGCCAGCCGAACCCGCGCCTCACGTCTGCCCAGCCGAACCCGCGCTTCACGTCAGCCCAGCCGAGACCGTGCTCAACGAACCTGAGCTTCACGTCAGCCTCGACGAGTCAAAGGAATCAAATGAGTCAAGTGAGTCAAGTGAGTCAAGTGCGTTCAGTAATGAATCAAGCCCAGTGAAGCGCCGTCGCAGGAGAAGGAGAAGGACTCGTTGGGCTCGCCAGGCTCCGGAGGGCGTTCCCAGACTCATCGCCCCGCCTCTGCGCCTCGCCCTGCCGGCCCCGCCTCTGCGCCTCGCCCTGCCGGCCCCGCCTCTGCGCCTCGCCCTGCCGGCCCCGCCTCTGCGCCTCGCCTTACCTGCGCCTCTCAAGCTTCGGGAGCCTTTTGCAGTGGCGGTTTCCAGCCCGGAGGCTTTAGTTTTAGATTTCCCCAAGTATTTTTTTTGGGGGGGGCCGTAGGTACCCTGTGAGGGCCATGGAGGCGGCGACTACATGGACCTTTGCACAACCACCTTCGCCTGAGCGAAGCCATGTCACTGGTCCTACCCAGCCCTGTGCTCCCTACGTCTTGGTCCCCTGTTAAGTGTACTCTGCCCTGGTCCTGTGTTAAGTGTGCTCCGCCCTGGTCCCCTGCCAAGTGTGCTCCAACCTGGCTCCCTTCTGAGTGTGCTCCGCCCTGGTCGCCCACGCTCCACGGCCCGCCTTGCCTGTGTCCTGGTCCCGTTCCCCTGCACGGGCCTGGCCCTCCATCCCATCCCCCGTTGACCTCCCCCCGGAGCTCTTAGGAGCGTCTGGAAGCCGCTCCTTAGTGAGGGGGTTATGTGACAATCAGCGTCTGGAGTGCCCGCGTGAGCCACTGGGGGGCACTCCTTCTCTAGTTTTCATTCCTCTTTATGTTTTACCCTGGACTGATTATGGTTGATTTTATGCACCTGTGTTTTATTATCTTGTTTAGCGCACCTGTCTTAAGCCTGAGTGGCCCTTTGTAACAGTGCTCAGTATTGTATGTGTCTGACTGCATTACCTAGCGTTTTCCCAGTTCCTTAGTATTTCCTAGTTTCACAGTTCCTGGACTCCCTGCCTGTATCTGGTTTTCCCGTTTGCCTTGCCCTTGCATTGTACTTCTGCTGTATTGGACTGCTTACCTGGACTCTGACCCTCTGCCTGTTATCTCGTACCTGTTTCTGGATCTTCCTCAATAAAGCCTGCATTTGGATCACCACTGTCTGTTCCACGTGCAGTTTCATGACAGTCGACAGTACCGGGCTAATATGGTCATACTTCCTGGTTCTGGTAAGAATTCGAGCTGCTGCGTTTTGGACCAGCTGTAGTTTGTTTATTAAGCGTGCAGGGCAGCCACCCAGTAGAGAATTACAATAATCTAGCCTTGAGGTCACGAACGCGTGAACTAGCCTAATTGTTCTGCATTTTTCATTGAGAGAATATGACGTAATATAGATATATTTTTTAGATGAAAAATTTTGGTTTTACAGATTCTAGACACGTGACTTTCAAATGAAAGATTAGTATCAAAGAGCAAATCAAAGAGCACACCCAGGTTCCTAACCGACAACGAGGACTTGACATTGTCAAGTGGGTGTTAGACAGTGTTAGACAGTATTCTAAGTTATTATGTGAGGACGTTTTTGTCTAATAATTAGAATCTCTGTTTTTTTCTGAATTAAGTCGTAGGAAATTAGTCGTCCAATTTTTTATATCTGCTATGCATTCCGTTAATTTTGTGAATTGATACGTTTCATCAGGGAGTGAAGAAATATACAGCTGAGTATCGTCGGCATAACAGTGAAAGCTAATTCCATGTTTCCTAATGATATCTCCTAATGGTAGCATGTACAGAGTGAACAGCAGTGGTCCTAATACTGAGCCTTGTGGTACGCCATACTGAACTTGTGATCGATAAGACATCTCTTCATTTACTGCTACAAACTGATAACGGTCAGATAAGTATGATTTAAACCATGCTAGTGCAATTCCACTAATGCCAACATCATTTTCGAGTCTATTTAAAAGGATGTTGTGGTCAATGGTGTCAAATGCAGCACTAAGATCGAGTAACACTAATAGAGAGATACAACCACGACCGGATGATAAGAGCAAATCATTTGTGACTTTAATGAGAGCTGTCTCGGTACTATGGTACGGTCTAAATCCTGATTGGAAATCCTCGCAGATGTCATTTCTTTCTAAATAGGAAGTTGTGAAGATACTGCCTTTTCTAGTATATCTCGAGATCGGCCTGTAATTAACTAATTCTGTAGGGTCAAGTTGTATTTATTGTTTGACTTCCGTTGTAAAAGTGATAGAATTTGAAAGATGAGACTTTGTTTCATATCAGAAGTATCAAAGCTTAATGTGGTTAATTTGATAAGAGGCACACTGCAAATGTTTCGTGAAGTTTTGTTCATGCATCACTGAAAACAGACCAAAAAATCCATTCTTGTGATTTAAGATTCGACATGGGTTCATAAAAATGAGAATTTATTTAAAATCGAGAAATCAATATATATATATTTTTATCCAGTCCTAATAAACACTGATGATAACTGATGTTGCTCTGTGTCTTCTGGCACAACCAATGGTATGAATTTCCATTGTGGAGGCATATAAGTTCTCACTTTAGCTTTAAAGGAGTCATTATTTACATTTTAATTTATTTTATAAGGTATGGGGTAAACAATAAGACAGCTTTGGTGACAGCTGAGAAGCACAGTCATTTCACAGTTATAAGTAATTGCCTTATATAAAAGATATTACAATTCAATGAAAGATTATGAACTCTTAAATAATTTTATTCTTTGGAATAATGCATATAAGTTTAGATCAAATGTGTGTAGCATTGTGAATAAGATTAAGATTTCACTCAACTTGGCTCTTCGCAAATTGTAAAATTGAAATCTGTTTATATTTGCTAAATCTCAATAAATTGAATAGTGTGCGTGTGTGTGTGTGCGTGCGTGTGTGTGTGTGTGTGTGTGTGTGTGATACAGGTGTCTGTTGGAATTTTCTACCCTGCCCAATTCAGCCATGAATACATGCTCTGAACACGCAGACACACACTCAGACTCACTGTCCACACTCCATTCACACCAACAATGACAGACATCCACCAAATAGCAAACACCTGGACTTGACACGAGCACACACACACACACACACACACACACACACACACACACACACACACACACACACACACACACACACACACACACACACACACACACACACACACACTTAAATCTCATGAGAGAAGCTTGAGGCTAAGCAGAAACATCAAACATCAGAAACTAGAGAAAAGAACCCAGCTGGAATACACAACTCAACAGAGAGAGAGAGAGAGAGAGAGAGAGAGAGAGAGAGAGAGAGAGAGAGAGAGAGAGAGAGAGAGAGAGAGAGAGAGAGAGGATGGGAGGGACAGGATTAGCGGTTTACCTACAGCTGTCAATCACACACACATTTGACGACTTTGTGAGTCATCATATAGCCATTTCTTGATATTAGACTTCTGACACTCAAGGTACACATGATAAAAACATGAGGGTAAAAACATAAGATGAAAAGTTATTGTAAATTAGACTTTATAAAATATGAAAAACTTTTTACCAGGTTGATAAGGTTTACACATACACACCCTTTAGCATGTTGAGTTTGCAAGGGTGTTATGGATATTGGTTAGGTCTGAATGGTTGCATAGTGGGCCATGTTTAAAAAATATATTTTTACTGTAATAATCTAGGTCCCCAGATATGGCTCGAGTCCCTCCTTCAATGCTAGTCTATGGGATTTTTTAATTGATAAATTGTCTGTCAGGTGAAAATTGAATGCTTAAGAAAGTAGTACTCATGTAATTAATGGGGTTAATTTGAAAAGTTTCCATGAATTAGATGTACATTTCAGACTTTTTTGCTTTTTTTAAATAAAAACCTATGCTAATGGAGTGAAATCATTCAATTGAATCCATACATCCAGTGCATCCAACATCCAGTGCTATTATGGCATATCTTCAATTAAATCCAAATATACCATCTTATGGTCCATCTTACCCCCCTTTGAATTGTGCTATAACAACTAGCCTAAATTAGCACATTTCTATTTCCTATAATAACACATTGGCTGATGCATCATCTTCCTGCATATTCTAAATATATTACCCTACACCTCTATTCAACAAGCATCCCAGTTTCAAGTATCATTTATCACCACAGCACCGAAGTTTAATAGTTAGGGTTAAATATGTGCTTACCCGTCAAGCATCACTAATAATAACAAGACAGAGCAGAGACACAGATGACACCCCCTATGCTCTTTATCTGCAGTGCTTATTCAGATGTGTGTGTGACTGCATGCTCTCCTTGGGCCATGTGTGTATATAGGACAGTGTGGCAGTGGGATATCACAGCTGGTAGAGATCTGAGAAAAGCTTTCAGAGTTAACTCTAATCCAGAAGTACAGAAAGACAGAGAGAATGTGTTTGAAAGACTGAAACTTACACTGTCATCATTTAGCAGGATTAATTATCAAACCATTAATAACCCTACACAGACCCCTGGGGCACACCACTAATTAGACTCTGTATGTAGTTGTAAGTCGACTATAAATTCACAAGTAGTTGTAAGCTGAGTATTTGTCATTCGACTATTACCAGAATATAGAGGGGAGGAAATCACAAAAGAGAAAAAGAAAGAGAGCAATTTGTGGATAAAAGGTGCTGGTTCAGTTAGAGGACAGAAACTTTCATGCTGGTATTCGTGAGAGAGAATCATATTCCTATGCACAGTGAATCTGAGGGGGGAAGGGAAAATCAAGTTTATTTTTAAATCATCAGTCATACAAGGATCAATTACTTTAATACTAATGCAACTACTAAGTATTAAGTATATATATTATGTATGTGCATGTGTAGGAGGGAGAAGAATGTCTTAATATGCCTGTAGCGGCAGGTGTGAGCCCTGATTGAGCAGAATGTCTGGCGGTCTTGGTGAAGAGTGAGAATTGCCATTTGCTGTGTGTGTGTGCAGTTATTGTTTGTGAAAATGATCCTGCTGTGCTGTGTCGTTCTAAGAGGCTGTGTTGAGGTGTCATAGTACAAATAGCTTCCACAGCAACAACCATAGCCGCTGATTGAAATCCCTCTTTCATAATGACCATCTGATACAAGTTCCGATGTTAGATGATATCTAATTAGTGTAAAAGATAATCTTTTAATGATTGGAGGGTTTAATTAGAGGATTATAGCTACAACCATTACCAGCACGGTTTATTTTAATGGAAGCAAGTAAACTATCTGATAATGAACCGAAAACACCGGCAGCACACACTTATTCATCTTGAAAGAAGGGAGGGAAACCTTTTAACGGTAATGATAAAGGTAATGACATGGATTTTTATTATAACTATTATAGAATTCTCTTCAAAGGTTCACTTATGATGTTAATAAAGTTTTTTTTTTTTGCACACACACACACACACACACACACACACACACACGCACACGCACACGCACACACACACACACACACACACACACACACACACACACACACACACACACACACACACACACACACACACACACACACACACACACACACACACACACATATATAGGCCAACATATAGGCCTAAGTGGTAAATAGAGTCCTGCAGCCGTGATGTCAAAACCCGGAATACGAAAGTGGTTCCCTCGAGATTTTCCTATGTTTTTTTTTTTTATAATGCTTTTTTTTATTTCAATTTATGAGTAAAATAAAGTATGTGGTAAACATAACTTGACGATACTTCAACGTTTTGTTCTATAATGTAAACTGCACACACTCCCAACCCAAATTGTCTTATCTAGTTACTTATTAGAAACATATATGAAAAAAATAAAATAAAAAATAAATAACAGCTACAAAATTATGGGTGTGTTGTTGAGCAAAACATCCAAGTATCGAAACAATCTTCCGAGGTTTGATGTCACGACTGCAGCACTCTATTTATTATTTTCAAACCTCGTTCTGACCATCTGGCTGTGTCCCAATTCAGAGGATGAATTCTTCGAAGGCTGCATTCCCAATCCTAAGGCTCCTTCCAATGTGGCCTCGAAAAATGTTGTTCGTTTCCTGAGTTAATGTAAGATAGAATGAGTAGATCCTTCGCAGCCGCCCAAGATTCATTGCACACCAGTTACAACTGGATTGTTTTGAGAGAAAATACTGGATTGTACTTTTAAGTAAAGTAAAATTTACAGTAAGTAGGGCATATTACTCAAATAACGATACAAACGTAAAAACAAAATGTCAGAATGTTGACATATCTTACTGTACATGCAATACAGATAGTTTGGTAACACTTTATTTTGATGGTCCCTTTTGAACATTCAGTTGACTATACGTAACTTTGCAACTACATGTCAACTAACCTCATTAGATTATTGGTAGACTCACTGTCTGCTTAATATCGGCTAACTCTTTATTGTGATGCTCCTCCAACAGACACTTTACTGACTATAAGTAACTTTGCAGATACTTGTCAACTTATTCTAACCCTACCAGTATACTAAAACTATATAGACAACAGAATGTGTTTAAGGGACCATCAAAATAATGTGAAACCGCTAGTTTATATAGATTTTTTCCCCTAAAGCAGTTCAGCGCAAACTCCACCCAGCAGGCTATTCAAAAGATTTAACTACTAATGTGAATCACAGTGCTGATAGCATACATAACACTACAACAAATACTAACCCCTAAACCAACCCTACACCTTAACCCAGGGCTGGGCAAATCTGGCCCTCGAGATCCAGTAATTTGCAGAGTTTAGCTCTAAACCTAATCAAACACACCTGAACAAGCTAATCAAAGTCTTCAGGATTACTTGAAAGCTCCAGGCAGTTGAGTTTGATCAGTGTTGGAGTTAAAAACGGCAGGAAAGTGGATCCCCTGCCCTTAACCTGGTTTGGGAAAAATATCACACGTCCACTACTTATTAGATTTAATCCAGTATGTCATTGGGATACTGTCACAGTTATCTGGACTCAATCAACTTTAGTTTCACTTTCATGGACTTTCCATTTTGTTTTCATCAGTCACATGTGTTCCTTTGTTTGAGTTTTCCGGCCAGTCCTCAGTTACCATGGACACTCTTCAGATCCTCACACCTGTTTGTCATCTGACTGAACTAGAGGGACGCTATCATCCAGTGTGTGTGGATGTGTATCGTCAGTGCTGACCCTCGCCCCGGAAGAATGGGGGGGGGAATTGAGCAATGTTAGTTGCTTACATTAACTAAATGAGCCTACAATAGCACACATAAGCCCTTGAAATAAAAAAATGGCCATGTTTTATAAAAAGGTTGACAAAACTAAATAAAAACATAGAAATTATGTAAGATAACGTTAATTTAGTTGTAGATTGCATTCTCATATCCATTTTTTTTTCTTTTTCTAATGTCACAAGGAATAATCTGTTTTACTGCTTTGCATGATTCTTTTGTAGTGTGGTTTTGGTGTAGCCTACTAAAGTGTACTAAAATAAACATTCACGAGTGTACCTGACTTCTCACCGCTGATTCCTGATGGTTTAGAGGACAATTACACCGAGTCGCACCCTGTCTTTTCAAAGAATAGTACACCGGCGAGCGCGAAGTATAAATGCCTCGTGGGGAGGCGCGCGCAGCGAAGGCTCGCAAACCCAGGGACGGCTCTGACAGCGCATAGACTGCTTCTTTTTCCGTTCTGATTGCCGCGCTTGACTTCTAGGTGTGTAACCTTTATTATTGTTCGGTCTGAAACGGCGCCCAGTGACGGATGGTGTAGCAATATTGTTGTCCAGGTGGAAATCGGGAGAAATTTGGGAGAAAGGTCGGTCCGGGAGATTTTCGGGAGGGGCTTTGAAATTCGGGAGTCTCCCGGAAAAATCGGGAGGGTTGGCATGTATGTTATAGACTGCACAGACACCCGCATGGACAATGTTTTGTTACCTTCGACCCTGTCTAGCCTTTATGTGCCTCTGTCACTGCCCTGCTAAGCCAGTTCTCCACCCTCTGCGGGAGGTTCTCAGACCTTCACCATCACCTGCAAAGCCAAGCATTTACATTGAGCCTCAGGTCTTGGATCCACCATCAGTGCCTGAGCGGATAGATCTCCGCCTTCTTTACTTACAAGATTGATAATATCAGAGAGAAAATTATAACAATGCAACCGTCTACTACAGTATTGCATCAGGCAGTGTAGTCTCCCTGACGAAAAATTCGATTCATTCATTGCTATAGGAGAGGAAGAATTTTCTAAAGTGTTAAATTATCTAGATCGACAACATGTAAGACCCTATACCGACTAAGCTACTGAAAGAGATGCTTCCAGAGTCCAGAGGTCATAGATCCTCTTCTTAATATCATTAATTAATCTTTGTCATTAGGGTACATACCAAAAACGTTTGAGCTGGCTATGATTAAACCGCTTGTTGAAAAAATGCAACTTGATCCTACATAATTAGTCAATTACAGGCCGATCTCGATTCTAATTTTTCTGTCAAAGATACTAGAAAAGGCAATATCTTCACTACTGTGTTCCTTGTTAGAAAGAAATGATATCTGCAAGGATTTTCAATCAGGATTTAGACCGTACCATAGTACTGAGACAGCTCTCATTAGAGTCACAAATGATTTGCTCTTATCATCCGATCGTCATTGTATCTCTATATTAGTGTTACTGGATCTTAGTGCTGCATTTGACACTTATCAACCACAACATTCTTTTAAACAGACTCGAAAATTATGTTGGCATTAGTGAAATTGCACTAGCATGGTTCAAATCATACTTATCTGACCGTTATCAGATTGTAGCAGTAAATGAAGAGATGTCTTATCGATCAAACGTTCAGTATGGTGTACCACAAGGTTCAGTACTAGGACCATTGCCGTTCACTGTGTACATGTTACCATTAGGAGATATCATTAGGAAGCATGGCATTAGTTTTTACAGTTACTGTATGCTGATGATACTCAGCTCTATATTTCCTCACGCCCTGACAAAATGTATCATTTCACAAAATGAATGGAATGCATAGCAAATATAAAAAAAACTGGATGACTATCAATTTCCTATGACTTAATTCTGAAAAAACAGAGATTCTAATTATTGGACAAAAAATGTCCTCACGTAATAACCTAGAATACTGTCTAACACTTGATTGCTGCTCTGTCAAGTCCTCGTTGTTGGTTAGGAACCTGGGTGTGCTCTTTGACACCAATCTTTCATTTGAAAGTCATGTGTCTAGTATATGTAAATTTCGTCATATGAAAAATGAAAAATGCAGAACAATTAGTTAATGCGTTCATGACATCAAGGCTAGATTATTGTAATGCTATTATAAGTGGTTGCCCTGCACGCTTAATGAACAAACTACAGCTGGTCCAAAATGCAGCAGCTAGAGTTCTTACCAGAACCAGGAATTATGACCATATTAGCCCGGTTCTGTCAACACTGCATTGACTCCCTATTAAACATCATACACATTTTAAAATATTACTGAAAACTTACAAAGTACTAAATGGTTTAGCTCCCCAGTACTTGAGCAAGCTCTTAGCGCATTATAGTCTTTCACGTCTATTGGATCTCAAAATTTCGGCCAAATCAAAATCAAAATCGACTGCTGGCGGTAGATCCTTTTCCTATTTAGCACCAAAACTTTGGAACAATTTTTCCTAACATTGTACAGATCTGAGGAAGGACCTGTGCCTGGACACAACGACAACGCAGTCCTGAAGTGTCAACTAGTCTCTCCCCTGTGAAGGCCTCCTTCCCTTTACCTCTATACAGATAAAACTTTGTCGGGATAATTCCGGTTTGCGTGGCTACACAATAAATTTTTAAGGCCAGACAAGTAGTTTGTTGAGGGTTGATTTGTGAAGAAGGACTACACGCCTGTGCACATATATATTCAAACGCGCCTCAGTCCTCGAGCAGTTCCTCCTCAGACGATCGCCGCTGCTGCATCGCCTAGGCATCCTGTGCCAGGTGATGTCGCTCTTCTCCATTGTCTCTCTGTCGGCACCCTGGGATCCATCGGGTCCGCCTCCGTCGGTCGTTCTCCAGTTGACATCAGCCACTACGCCACATTGGCTCCTCCCTCCCTCGACTCCACCGTGGGCTGTCGTCACTGGGCTCTGGGTCTGTGCCTCCAGACGCCCTTCATCATCACAGCCGGGGTCTTGTCGTCTGAATAACACCAATCCCATATCATCTCCTGTATCCTTCGCTGTGTCATAGCCTCAGCCACCTCCTAATCCCCCTCCATCCCACCCTCACTTCTGCAACTACGGCGTGAGGTCAAGCCTACTGGGAGGGGCCATTCTGTCATAGTTATCTGGACTATTCATCTTAGTTTCACTTTCATGAACCTTCAGTTTTGTTTTCATCAGTTACATATGTTCCTTTGTTTGAGTTTTCCCACCAGTCATCATTTCCCATGGACACTCATCAGATCATCACACCTGTTCATCATCTCCCTTACTATCACTGTCTATTTAAGTTCCTCACCTTCACTCTGTGTTTGTTGGTTGTTGTTTGTGTGTGTGTTACACACACTGTTACATTGCCTTCCTCTTCATGGATTACCTGAGTTTGTTTTCTTCAACAATCCTTCATCCTCATCATCTTCATCGTGTGACAGAATTATGTAGCTCCCTTCACACCGTATCTCCTAATAAAAAGACCATCTCTGGTTGAACTATAAAGGCCCATTCACACCAATGGCGATAACTATAATGATAACAATAAAGATATTTTTCTAAACATTGTTCTAAATACTACCAGATGGTACTCAACCAGAATGAGACTTTTACCGCCGCCGTTCCCGCGGCGGTAAAATTGCGGGGGTGTATTTGCTGGCTTTGACCGCTAAGAGGCGCTACAATCGCAGACTTTGAAAAGTGTCAGTTTATTCTCTTTATTGTGTAATCTGCCGCCGCGCCGCGGCTCATTGAGAGTGTTTGAAATGTGGTAAAACAGATCAATTCAAGTTAGACATGTAGTTAAATGAATTCATATAATCACAAGACTGAAATTAAATGTAGGACTAATACATTTAATAAATAATGAAAACATTTCAACACAAAACATTGCAATAGAAAAATATTAGGCTACATCAATCAGGCTTTGCAAGAGCAAGGGCTTATCAGCGGACCGACGGTAGCGCAGTGGACAACGCAACAGCACGAGCTTCACGGAGCTTCAAGCGATGAGATCGAATCTCACTAGCTTTGGCTGACAGCGTTAAATGTTTTACCATTCTTGATGCTTAGATGGGTAACTGTTTATTGAAGTCAAGCGTTTTGTTTAATTATCAATGGCACATTACAACATAGCCTACATTTGCTACTTTCCAGTAGAGCCGCTGCACAGACGACAAAACTGATGAAGGAAAGATTATCAGCCGATCGCGTCAGAAAATGAAAATGGAAGCTATCTTTAATCTGCTAAATTATTGTTTTGTGAATCATCCACGAAATTGAGATGACTGACAATTGATACCCGTCATAGCAAAGGAAGAAATTTTTAAAAACAGATCCTGGACATTTCAAGGTTTAAATAAAGTGTCGGGGGCAGTTTATTTATTTAAAACAGGGTTGAATCGAGTTAGAGTTTATTAAGTAAGAAACAGAATCTTATTCTTGCAACATTTTAAATCTGTATTGCCAAAGAAATTGCAGCTAAATAAACAATTAAAACAGTAAGCTATAGTCTACAAAACGAAAATAGTTAAAAGCAACATAAATTAAGATTTTCTTTGCTTCTCTCTCGCGCTGGATCTCTTTTATTTTAATTTATTTAGTCTCCCTGCACTGCGCGCGCCGGGTCTCTCTCTACATTAAACAAGATTTCAGGGTAAAACCCCATTATACAGCTGATAATACTGATGTCGCTGTGTGTCATCCAGACAAATCACGAAAAAAAAACTGTAACATGATTGAGTCTTGCTTCAAACAGAATGCCTGGTTGAATTCACCGTACAATAAAACGAGGTGGATCGCGAATAAGCGCTGTATCTGCTGCTCATCGCATTCGTTTAGTTGGCAAGAACGCGTTTCGTCGATAGTTCATGTTTAGATAATGCCAGATTGTTGACAAACACACTACACAAACGTGGTAAAATTCTACAAAACCAGTTGAAACAAATGGATTGAACACTTCAACTGAAAGTGTGTGTGAAACCACTTTAAATACAATAGCCTACATAAAACTACAATATTTATAATTTAAGGGCCTACATTTGGACACATCGAGAGATTTATCTTTAAAAGTATTTTGCCTTTGCCTGGTCATCAGGCTCACTCTCCATATGAAAGACGGAACATTAACACCTCCTGAACCCCCAACCCCCCACAGGCGATCTGAGTTTGAGACCGACTCAAAACAAAGAGAAGTCGCAATTCACACATAATTCTAGACATAGCATTAGGCTAGTAAAGTGTTGATAATGAAATAATTTAATTATTTAGGCTACATGTAGGCTAATAGGCTAATATTTCTGTCATAAAAGTTTATTAATAAACATTTAATTATTTCAATAATTGAAGAAATAAAACACTACCTCGGTTTGGGCAGCTTTTTCCAAGCAAGCCTAAATACAAACGCATGTTAATTTGTTCAAACGCATGTTCATTTGTTGTCACGAATACAATGTTCAACTCAATGTTAAATTCCACGGGGATCTTTGGATCCTTACAACCAGGGTGCGCGATTTGTGAATTATCTATTATTATTTTTTTATATATAAATCTCGAACCACAGTGCTTTGTGCTGCTGCTAAACTAAATAACATTTATATAATATTTATGAACTTAAATGAAACAATATCGCAACATTTCGACAAATAAATTATCTGATCTATTTTTACAATTTAATTCAGGGCGATTTAGCCTAGAGACTACATTTAATTATAGCGAGATGTTCACCCTTGTACGTTCATCATTGGGAAGCGCTCACAGCTTTTGAGTAGATCTGCACCTCTCGGTTTCATACGGATTACCTAATCAGATAACATTTATTAAATATTTAGACATTTAAAAGCTTTAGACATAGCCGATTTCTTATCGTGACTGAGCGGAGGAAAGTGGCTTTCGGTTCATTTTTGTGATGCGCAGTTCCCGGAGACATGCAGAGACGACAGATAAACTTTTGAATAAAAGTTTGAATATGAATACAAGTTTACAGTTTTGACCGATGTAGGCTAGGCTACTCTACTCTGATCTGTATGACTAAAAAACTACGGAGTAGCCTATTAGGGCCTAAGTTATTTTAGCTGTCTGTTATGAGAAAAATAAATCCAAATGAACGCGCAGCCGCGTCTGCCGAACACTAATTCAACATGCCAGAATAAAACCCGACTTTAGAACAATGGATAGCGCCACTCGGCGTGGTGTGCCAAAATACTTAATTAAAAACTTCAATATTTCATTCAAAATAATCTCAAAACGCTTTGTGACATTTTGAAAGCCGTGCATGCATTAAGGCACTGGAACCATGAACTGAAACTGGTTCTGATTTTATTGTTTGTCGTTTAAACGTGCCTGTTGCATATCTTTATTTTATATATTTTAAATGGTCTATTGGTGAAGTAATTTATAGCATTTGTTACTGTGGAGGGAGGGGGGATTAAAATAATTCAGCAGAAGCAGGGATGTTTAGACCAGAAGGAAATCCCTGTCCCCCTGGCAAATCGCACCTTATTAAAACCATGTTTTACAAACTCTATATGAACCAAAAAAAAGGCTATCCTGTATAAAAAAATGTTTTGTTTGTTTGATTGTCTGCATTAATAACAGGCTATGACATGCATTAATAGGCTAATATAAAATGTACAATAATCTTTGTTTGTACGGGAATCGAACCCGTGTCATCCATATGACCGATACGTAAGTTCTACCACTCGGCCATGAATATACTCATTTAAAAATGCCCGGTTTATCCAATCTCTTCCAGAAAAGCGCTCATCATTCGTCTCATTCCTCAGTTGAGTAGTAAACAAATAATCAGCTTCTTTGCACCTAATTTATTTTTGTTCGTTATTTTTGTTATTATTATTATTTTATCACGCTGCTCCCAACGGGCAATAGGCTTATGTCGCCCACCGAGGTCTAGGTTACAATATGAAATAAAGGCTATATTGTTCTCGTCTCTATTTTTAAATTATGATTCTATTTATCTGTCCTAAACAATGTTCTATAGTAGCCTATTTCATCTGTTAATTGACATTAACCCCGCTTACATTTCAAAATACGGCAATAGCTGCTGTTTTGCACAATGTCCCTCTGCGCCACCTGGCGGTCATTTCGCGAATGACTTTGAAATGCGACTGGATTATTTTTACCGCGGTAGTTTCGCCGCGGTGCCTGTCGCGGCGGTAATAGGCATTCTGGTTGAGTACCATCTGTATAAAGCAATAGCAAAGTCACCACAGCTATAGCGATAAGGGCACAGATAAACATAATTGGAATCACTTTGTGAATGATTTTTTCCCCAAATGATAAACAATAAAAACACTGATAGCCAATCCATCCTGCTTTAAAGAGCTCATGAATTTAAAGCGGCAGGCTACAACACTGGAATAATGGCTCCCCCTACGTAGACGCGAAGCCAGAACCAACCACAGATGTGGAGCCTGCCTCGATCAAAGTGACAGCTTCCAGGACTGAGCCCAGGATCGTCCCAGAACCCGAGCCCGACGGATCATCTGACCAGGTCTGTGAGCCGTCAACATCGCCTGTTCTTTTTACTGGTGGAGAATGAGGGGATGTTATGAGTGTGTGTATAATGCCCATTTCTGTTCCCTGCACTGAGCCAGTCCTGTTATCAGCTCGTTTGATGTTTATGCTCTGCCTACCGCTCCCACCTCCTCTGCCTATTTTGTGTAAAACTAGTTCCCAGCCTGTCCCGCGTTGGCCAAGAGGGCTGTTCAAGAGTTCCCTGTCTGTTCTGCATTGGCCAAAAGGGCTGATCCTGAATGAAAAGTGTGCTCTGTTTCATCCTGTCAAGCCTGTCTGTTCACCCCCACTTGCTCTGCCAAGTCCTTCAGCCCTGCTTGCACTCATCTCAGCCCTTCAGCTCCTCCCACGCTGGCTCCACCTCCTCGCCTGGATTTGCCTTGGGCTTCGTGTCTGCCAGTCCAGCCCTGGAGTTTCTCAAAAGCTCCACCTAGGACCTCTGTGCCCATCCCCTTGTCTCCACCATGCTTTGTCACTCTGGCTCCGCCTTGGTCAGTCGTCGCTCAGCCTGTGCCACAGACTTCCGGTTCTTCACCTGCGCCTCGTCCCTCCACCCCTTCAGCTCCATCAGTCTCTGCCTTCCCTCCACCTCAGTCCTCTGGCGCTCTGGCTCCACCTCGGTTGCTCGTCACTGTGGCTCCGCCCTGCCTTCCAGGACCTTCGCCGTCCTTTCAGTCCCGAGGCTCCACCTGAATCTCCACTGACAGCTCCATCTCGGTCAGTTATCTCCCTGGGTCCAGCTGCCAAGCCTTCCCCATGCCTCCTCCCTCCCTCAACTCCGCAACTTTGCGACATGAAATAACATCTGTGAATGTCACACAAAGGTTACTAGGCAACTAGTAGTGGCAACGCCCACTAGTGACCAAACTCCTAGCCCCTGGCGATATGCAGTGACAAATTCGCTGGTGGTGTGAATAGGCATTCAGAGCCTATTGTGCAATGATGTACAACTATTTGTCAATTTCTTGCACTAGAGGCAGTCATATGCAAATATAATTGCCCGTGTGACTTCACAGATTCCACAACATCCCATTGAACCATTAAATTAATGCTTAGTTAACACACTCTGTGCTTAGTTTACAAATGCTGTGTAATTTCACTCATCATAGGAATGATGCCTAGACACACTGTTATGACAGAGTGTGTCTATATGCATTTATTAATGTGTGTGTCCTGCATTTGGGAATGTTCAGTATTTTTGAGCTCATGTGGGTGTGGGTTAGAGAATGTTGGTGTATGTTTGTGTGTCTGTGTGTTTGCAGGACAGTACGCTGTTTCAGCTGTAGGCTATTGTCGCACTGTGATTCTCCCTTACTGAGAAAATATTGTGGTACATCTGTTCACACTTAGCCTTACCACACACACATACACACACAGGGAGAGATTAGAGATCAGATGAGATTCTTAAATACTTTAGGGTGTTTTTAGAGAGCTGAGGCAAGAAATGATCATCTGAGCATTCAAACATCATTAAAAGTCATAATGCCTATGTAACACAGATACACCACACTTTAAAAAGTGATAACTTAAGGAGTGTGCTTCAGGAGCAACTCAATCTGCCCCTAAAATGTACTTTTGTTGGTTTAGGTCGATTCTGTCTAATAAATAATATTTGAGGGATATTTATATTATGAAATAAATAATATGTGACTTGATTAATTAGAGGTTCAAGCCCTAATAATGGGTTCAAGTAATTGTTAAAATTTCCATGGATCAACATTCTCACCTAAAACTGATCGACATTTTCAGTATCTTAGATTTTTGAAAAACCTACTTTTGCGAACTAGTCCTAGGTTTTTGGCCTGATCAGAACCTGGCTGTAACCATTTTATGGCAGATCACTGTTCTTTAGACACTGCACGACTATCTGGGGTAGCATTTATTCGCTGCTGTGTGCACATTGCACAATGGATTGCGACAGGGAGTTTCACATTGCATGACTTTACAATAGAAAGATTCGCAGACAACTCTGGTCCGCAAACTACGTTTCACAACTAAACAGACGTGAGAAGTGACTGGAAGGTGAGACTGGAATTGCTATCAAAAATGATAGCCCGCAAGAATAGTCTGTGTGCTGATTTGCAGCGAAAAGGAGAAAAATAATAATAAAAAATGGTTTGGGAAACGAGGATTGTGCAATAATTTAGCTATGTGCCGCTTTTGCAGCTGGTTAAGCAAATGTTTGTGCTTCGTTTCTGTTTGATATAACGGTAAATATATCTATTAAAATGCTGATATTCTGGTCTATAACTCCTCCCAGAACTTCCCGCTGCCCTGTATCTTGCTCTCTCATTGGCTGTAGGTCATCGCCGATGCCATTTTCAGTCAGAACACATTTCACACAGTAGGATTTTAAATCGCCGACAAGTCTAGATATTTAGCATGCCAAATATTTCATGGGCGTCAGCGACTCATCAGCGATTCTCTCAGATCATCTTAAAGGATAATTCCGGTATTTAACACCTTGAGTCTATATTGTAGTTTGTTTTGGATGAACAAGAGTGGTGGACAACATTTTTTTGACAATGGTTCCTCTCTTGAGTTTTTGACTATAAAAGAAACTATTACAAGTATGTGTATCCTTTCACTGTATTTACAGAATAACATAACTAACATGTGTGTGTGTGTCAGTGTGTGTGTGTGTGTCCAACTTTTCCAACGACACTGTAGTGATGTTGTCATAGTCATATACAGTATGTGTCTGAAAAAAGTATTTGGCACGTTAGTATTTTTCCCTCCCCAAAAGGGGCGGTTTAAACGGGGTTTTAAGCCATGTTATTTATTTCTTTAGCTGTTAGTGTGTCAGTAGGAAATATCAGTTTACATTTCAAAACATTCCTTTTGACATTATTTGTAATGATCCAGTAAGGTTTTTGTATTCATAAGGAGTCTGACAACAGCCGGTGCTCCACACAGAAGCTGTTGCTTTTCTCAAATGTGAAATTTTGGTGTTTGAATTAAAAACCATAGATCTCAAACTATGATGCCTATCCAAATAGTTGTTTACCAGGACCCCACACACACAAACACACGCACGCACGCACACACACGCACACACACACACACACACACACACACACACACACACACACACACACACACACACACACACACACACACACACACACAAACTCACACGTATACACTCACACATTGACTTCTATGCATTCAGTTTGCAGAATGACCTTCCTTATTTCAGATGTGGTAACTGTATCTTCGCTGACCCCTTCAACCTTTCCAGAGCTCACCCCCTGCCATCTCTGCCTCTCTCACACACACATGGCCGGGGCAGCTCAGTCCCTTATTTGTTCAGTATGCAGGACTAATTTTTCGCATGTAGGCGAGTGCACAAGTTGTGCGGCTGACCGATCTCAACCCTCACTTACCTTATGGAGTTAGTTACTGTCACACACAGTTCAACCCTGACACTACCAATCCAATCATGCGATCCGACAAAGAAAGAGAGAGAGAGAGATTGCTTGAAGGGTTCCAATGTCTTTCCAGCCAGTGTCTCACCCCCTGTTTAAAGCTCTGATCCTTATCGTAATTAATTCAATAAACCCGCAATGTGCCGGCAACCTCTTAGCCCCTCCGTCAGACATGGATTGATTTTCACTATTCATGTCTGTGTGTGTGTGTGTGTGTGTGTGTGTGTGTGTGTGTGTGTGTCTGTACATACAAAGCAAACTGTTCTCTGTGAGGAGTTTTCAGTTCGGTGTATGCGCTAGCTTTTTAGCAGTTGTATCTGAGTGTGTGACTGGTATTGTATTGGGTGTGTGTGTGTGTGTGCACGTTGATATCAGGGATAATCAGGAACAGACTAGGCCCTTTTTCTTGCAGTGGGGCAAAGTATGAAGGCTACTTAATTTGTTTAAGACTTTAAAAAGACTCATAGAGGTTTGTCTTAATAACTTAATAATAACAAAAAAGGGAAACCCTAGGCCTAAACCCAAAACCCTAAGCATGTCAGTGTCACTGCAATCATTTCTGGACCTCAAAATTAATTGAAATAATTGCATCTACAGAACATTGCTTTATTGTCTTCATTCTACAACATTTGCGTTTTTTGTAGATAAACGAATTAGCTTTAGTGAGCGCCATGATACTTTTTGAAAGCGCTTTTTCCTGTGAATATAATAATGACTGTGTTAGCTGACTTGCTGTCAAATGCCTTGTTTATTTAGTTTAAATTACTCTAATTACAAAATAATAACGAATAAATGAATTAGCCTGATTCTAAATGACTCGAATGAGCTCCATGATGCTTTGGACATTTTTAAAAGAGAAAAAGCACATTTTAAAAGCTTTTTCCTGTGATGATTTGACTAGTTCACACAAACATGAGGGTGTCTCAAAACCAAGTAAGCTTCATGTTTAAATGAGCATAATTACAAGATTTAACAAGCTGTTCATGTCCTCAAAAATTATTTGCTCCAACCACAAATTGTTTGGGTTATTTTATAAAGTAGCATTTTATAAAGTAGCCTAATTTTGATATTGCAATTCACAAATTCCCATCATGCATCATCACATCACACATTACTGTACATACATACATATACATACATCAATGTACTGTAGATTTTCAAACACTATCTTTTTTAAACTGGATTTAGGGGTGTGCAGCAAAAAAGCAAGTCACCTTCATTTATATAGCGCTTTTAACAATACTCATTGTTTCAAAGCAGCTTCACATTGATAATAGGAAATTACAGTAACAGATTGTTTCGGCTTTACAGCAGCTCTAGAATAAAGTTATTGTCCAGCTAAAGTTAATTTTTCTTGATTCACTTCCGTTGCAAAGATCATTAATTATTAACTAAGTGGTTACACGACACCGTTTTTACTGAAAACAGAAAACTTTTATTGTTCTGGCCCCAGATGTTGTCACATTTGCACGACAACAGTGTTTGGTGGCTTGAGAACGCAAACTTTGAAATAGGTTCCAAGGTGCAAGTTTTGAACAATTTTGAAAAACGTTATCATCTCCGTGTAAACTTCAAAAACGTGAATCTGTCGAGCTAGTCAGTTCAAAATGCTGGGTTGTTTCAACCCAATTTTGGGTCAAATATGGACAAACCCAAACGTTGGGTTAAAAATGTAATTAAAAAATTGGTCCCACTTTATATTAAGTGGCTTTAAGTACTATGTACTTACATAGAAAAATGAGTACACTAAAACATGCTGGGTTGTTTCAACCCAAATTTAGGTCAAATATGGACAAACCCAGCCGTTGGGTTACTTTTTTTAAAATTAAAAATGTTAACCCAACGGCTGGGTTTGTCCATATTTAACCCAAAATTGGGTTGAAACAACCAAGCATTTTTTTAGAGTGGGACACAATCAAGATTTTTATATAAACACACACACACACACACACACACACACACACACACACACACACACACACACACACACACACACACACACACACACACACACACACACACACACACACACACACACACACACACACACACACACACACAGCACTTAGCAGTTCAATCTTCCTCCAGGATTTCAGTGCAGTGCTGATTGATGCTATGGTAACCAGATTCACCAGCACCTGTCTTCATCTGCAGGCTTCACACAGGTAACTCAACACTACCTATCTCAAGGAAATCAGGCCGCGCAGATGCACGCAGGTCACTTACCGGCTACACCGAACGCCATTAGCTACCATAATATTCATATTATCAGTACAAACAGACTAAATGTCATCATAGAGATTTAAAATAATTGGGAAGGTGATACGGATGGACTTAGAACAAAAGCAATCGGTATGTTATGTTTTGCTTGGAAGTTTTCTTAAGCTGCAGGTTGTGTGAGTAAAGAGCGGAGATTGCTAACCGTAGACCAGAGGCAGATTTGCTCAGGGCTCAACAGAGCTTACTGGGAGTTTTTTAGGATTCGGGGTAAGCTGGGCCACGGTGTATGTTTATTTTTTTTGGGTTTATCTCTCGCAAAACAGACGAAAGAGATAGTTACTGAATATCAATAATTACTGAATGAGATTAGCCTCATTAAGAACTATCAACTAACTATGACACATTATAAAAATGTTATAATTGATTAATTATCACAACATTAACGTGTCTGAGATTTAAACAATTGCCTTTTATTTTATTTTATATATCAACGTGTTATAAAATGCATCACTAATTGTTGCCTACACTCTAAAAAATGCTGGGTTGTTTCAACCCAATTTTGGGTCAAATATGGACAAACCCAGCCGTTGGGTTACATTTTTAAATGACAATTTTAACCCAACGTGTGGGTTTGTCCATATTTGACCCAAAATTGGTTTGAAACAACCCAGCATTTTTTAGAGTGTAGTCATTTAAGAACTACTAGTTATAACTACCATTATTTTTTTCCACTTTTTAAAATAATAGTTATAATAACTATATTCAGAGTAAAAAAAGATGATTGGTTACGTCTCAGACACACAATAATGTTCTCATTAGTCATTAATTGGTAATTATTTATAATTTGTCACAGTTAGTTGATAGTTCTTTACGAGACTAATAATTATTGATTACCTAATAACTAACTAACTAAATTTGATATTACTTACTGATTAATTTAACTTTTCTTTATATTAGTTATTAGTTAATAGCTGAAGTGTTCAGTGTAGAACTACTCATTAGTCCTGCATTACTTCCTGCATAGTTACGAACCATTATTTCATTTGTATTCAGAGGTGTGTGAGTATTGCTGCATTATCATTTCTTTGAGCATTAACAGTCTGCTAATACATTATGTATACATATAACATAATCTACAAAGCTAGGTTACACTTTATTCCGATGGTCCACTTTAGATATTCTTCTAACTATAAGTAACTTTTCAATACAGTCAAACCAAAAATTATTCAGACACCATATATAATTGTTTATATTTTTTTACAAGTGGTTGCAGGACACTGCAGTTCATTTATGTAAGTTAGTATAGCAAGGTGTCTGAATACATTCTGGTTTGACTGTACACGTCAATGTATTTTTCTAGCCCCACTCTTAAGAAAAATGGCTCTAAACACGACCAGATTAGGGTTTTTCAGCTTAACAATAGCAGAACACTTTTGGTGCTAAATAGAACCCCTTTTTAGAAGGTTCCATAAAGAACCCGGCTTTGAAACTGCTATATAGAACCTTAATGGTGGTATAAATATGGTGGCTTTTCAACAATATGTATTTTTCTTTAATATTAGTATATTAGTATCTTCATATTACTATTATTACTATTATTTTTATATGTATTAATATTGTTTTTAGTCCCCTAACTGCCTAGTCTTATTATATTTTGCCTCTATTTGGGTTTTACATATAAAAAAACCCAGCATGTTTTGTCAATTAGGTACTTTTATTTTTTTATTGACATGCAGATTGTAGCAAAAATGACAGTGATTTAATAACAGTTGTTAGCTGAATAATACATTAATAAATAACAATTGTCATTGAACACAATAGATGTAATGAAGACCAAGTTCCAGTGAAATATCTTCACAATCCTCTATGATGTCTTTACGTCCTTCATTGTGTGTGTATTCTGAGTGGTAGTTTCTCTGCAGATGATGATGAAGTTATGATATGTGACAGCATCTGAAATACTCAATTGAGTTTAGTTACATTGTGTCTCTTCCAGTTGATTATGTAAAAACAATTATGTTCATGAATACATTAGCTTTAATGTATTTTTGTAGCTGCTATGTTGAGGCATAAGGTCATAATAAAAATAAATAAATAAATAAAACAATATCATAAATTTCATATCTCTGTTACTTACTTTGTGGAGAAGAGAAGATGAGTATCCTTAACTGAAGAGCTGCCCACACATGTTCTGTTAAACTAAAAAGAGAAAAGGACATGATTGTTGGGAAATGACTGTTAATTTTTTTTTAAAGTTATAATTAATAGACATTTTAAGAAATAAATAATTTACCTGTTTAGAGTATGTTAACAGTCTGTGTAGTAACTGTAGTTGTAATAGCTGAGGTCCAGAAAATCCGTAATGAGGAGGCTTTGACAGTTACAGATTTGAAAAACAAAAAGGCGGGAATAAGGAACTCCAAAAACCATTTCAGCAGAAAGGGTTCTTCAGGACGATACGGTTCTAAATAGAACTGTTACTAAAGAACTTTAAGAGAACCATTTTTTTTAGAGTGTACCAGTCTACTAAAACTCAACTAATACTCTACTAATACTCTACTAATACTCTGAGAGTTGACATGTAGCTACAAAGTTACACTTACATACTCGCTTACAAAGTTAGTGGAATGTCTAAAGTGGACCATCAAAATAAAGTGTAGCTAACCTATCAAATAAGTACTAACTAACTATTTTCAAAGTAATTTTGCAGCTACATGTCTACTAACTCTCATTAGAGTATTAGTAGACTGTTAGAATAAGTTGACATGTAGTTGTAAAGTTACTTATAGCCAGTAAAATGTCTGTTGGAGGATCAGACAGCGAGTCTTACTTTAACACTTTAATGAGAGTTAGCTGACATGTAGGTGCAAAGTTACTTCTAGTTAGTAGATTGTCTAAAGTGGACTATTAAAGTAAAGTGTTATTTGCTATTAGGAGATCAGGAAGAGTGACGGGAATCGGATTGTGTCGTGAAATAGAGCATCAGTCAAATACAAGTTCAGAGAGATGCAGCGTCCTGCGGTCACCAACTTATCACATTTCAGAGCATGTTACGCTATTTACCGCTGACCCGCGGCCCCACCGGTGAGTCACAGTGACCGCCGTGGAACAGGGCAGGGGAAGGGTTTCGGGGGGGTAATGCACTCAGGATATTTGACCAGAATTTGCCCTCTGCCGCACCCCCGCCCGCCCTGTCCTCTCCGTTCCCTCTCAGATCAGTCAAATTGGATCAAGATGACACCAATAATTGATTCAAGCTGCAGTCGCGCTCAGACCCAACGATCCATATCTGAGTGCGTTTGTAACTGGTGTCTGTGTTCACAGCGCTCACACAGCCCAGTTTACCTTGGCTCGGCCCGGCTATCCTTTCAGCCCGATCCCCCTCGGAGAGTCCCTGCGCCATGACATCATGAGAGGAACAGCGAGGTTACAGTTTTCACTGATATTTGGGAAATTACAACTCCGTCTTTTCATTTTGCACAATTGGCATGTGCTCTCTTACAAAATGGACAGTTCTGGTCACTTTGTGGAGTTTTGAGAGCACAAACATACATAATACGGTACTGTGATATACTGTAAACCATGGCACTGAATGATCACCACCATTATGTATCATTGAACTTACGATACTCCAAGTACTTCAAAGAATACCATGGTTAGGGATGCACGAGATATCGGCCACCGTATCCGATATGTTCATTTTTAATGTTATTGTTATTGGCTCGATAATAAAATGTGGCCGATTTATTACAGTAAAGCCGATAAATAATGTATTATTTCCACCAGCTGAGACACTTCATATGCGCACTGTTCAACATGATGGCTTTAATTGCTTGAAATATGATTGGAATCACTTCAAAAAAGCAACATGTGCAGCACAAGTCTGTCATATCGGTGACATAAAATTGTAATGAGAACATTATAATTGTGTGTTTGGGACATGGCTTTTAATGGTAAGACTTTTGTTTTTGTAATCAGTGCAATTTGCAATGTGTATGAAATGGAAAGTCACCATAAGAACTGGTACATCATAAAACTAGAAAAAGGTTCAGTGGAGTTTACATTTACATTTATTCATTTAGCAGACTAGGTTCTATTTGGAATTCTATATGGAACCTTGGAGTTCTTGACTCAATTTTAAGGAACCCTTCAAAAAGGTTCTAAACAAGGAGAAATGCATAATTGCTCATGTTTTAAGGGTTATTCAAGTTTTTTTCTAGGGATAAAGTATTTTTTAAAATCTTTTTAATTCATAAAATTAAAAAGGAATTAAAACAACATGAATGAATTAAAATTAAATCCATAAAATGATCCAATGAACCCTGTATAAAAACCTGTTCTTCTAAGAGTGTAGTTGACAGTATACATAAGAGAGGCAGAGTTCAAATGGTCTATATAGATTAGCTTGACGTTATTTGTTCAGAGTTTTAAATATTTTCCCACTTCTAATTGCCGATTTTCAGCCTGCTTGACTCCAAGAAAAATGTTTAAAGTTTTAATGAACTTATATCAAAATAATAACAGAGCGAAGAGAGATATGAGCATGCTGCACACACACACACACACACACACACACACACACACACACACACACACACACACACACACACACACACACACACGCGCACACACACACACGCACACACACACGCACACACACGGTATGAGAGAGCAGTCTTAACTAGTAATGACATATTTATTTTCATTTCCCATCTAGACTACTGAAACCTTCATCACCCCACACTGCTATCACAACCTCATGCTCACGCGCAGAAACACACTCTGCACCGACACACACAGACAAAGCACGGATATTATCCGTGTATAGAGGAGGAGTAAAAAAAAGACCTGGGGTAGGAATTATGTTTGGTAACACTTTACAATAAGGTTTCATTTGTTAACATTATAGTTTATGTGTATTAACTAACCATGAACTATACATTTGTTACTGTATTTCTTAATCTTTGTTAATAAAAACACAGCTGTTCATCCATTAATTGTTTGTTCATGTTAGTTCACAGTGCATTAACTAATGTTAACAAATACAACTTGATTTTAATAACGTATTAGTAAATGTTGAAATTAACAAAGATTAATAAATGCTGTATAAGTTCATTATTACTTCATGTTAATTAGTTAGTTATTTAACTAATGTTTACTATTGAAACCTTATTGTAAAGTATTTTTTTATCTTTCAGAGTGACTTTTTGAAAGTTAGATTTTTTTTCTATAACAAATCTTGACAACAAAAAAAGCTATTGAACATTTTCCTAATTTTGCCTTAGAAAAAAATATGAATATATGTTGAATCCAGCAAACATTCACCCTTTTTTTTTGGGCAACTGCCCCAATAGTGAGGCATTATACAATTCTGAAGCACAAAACAATCCATTTAACAACACAAAAGTAACGTATATTGCTTATAAAAATACAGTTTTGGCAACAGGAAATTATGATTAATTATCTATGAATTACAGCATTTTAAACGTGACAATTTGCCCCTATAAAATGTGACAACCTTTGACCTGACATTCACGAAAAGAATGTAGTTAAACTTTTTGGATGAAATGTACCTTCAAGTTGAAAGGCTCTTTTTTATTATTATTGTGCTCACCTTATAACAATGAGGAGCAGCATTCACAACATAATACTGTAATTTAAGACAGTGTTGAATAAGGATTGAAACTAATACACAAAACCAGAGAAAGCAAGCATGTACGAAATGTACAGTTTTTTTTTTTTTTTTTTGATTGCTTCAAATCCCAGCTCCTGGTCCTTTCTTGGTCCCGTCCCTCTAATTTCCTTTCTTTTCATACTTTCAAATACTCCTGTCTGAATAAAGGCAAAAATGGCGAAAAGAAACTTTAACCGAAGCAATATGCAGTGCATTCAGCAACATTTTGCCAGTATGTGTGATCCCTGGGAATTGAACCCATGACCTTGGTGTTCTTGCACACACACAGTTTATTTACATAAGCGTGACCTCTCACCTCACTATCAACAGCAAAAGCATCATAATTTCAGTCTTTTTGTGTGTTTCTCAGTGTCACTCATCTGTCGTCATGGTGTAGTCCATTCTGATGCTGCTACCACAACACAAAGACCATATCCTCCTATTGTGCTCTCTCTCTCTCTCTCTCTCTCTCTCTCTCTCTCTCTCTCTCTGTGTGCGCATGTGCGGATGTGGCTGAGCGAGTTGAGCGTGGCGGTGAGAGCGAGTGTGCAGGTGTGTTTTTTCAAACTTTTCTATATCTTTTCTTTACTAGAAATGGTTAGTACAGTCTAGTTTGTAAAGTAAAGGTTTGTTGACTTTTGTGCGGCGCGCCGTTTTCCGGGGTTCGGAATATGGCGGGCGCCGCTTCAGGAGTTTTTGAGTCCCTCACGCGGCGCAATGGAGTGAAAGTTGCGTCCGCGTTGGGTATAGAGGAGGTTTGTTTAGCGGCAGGAAAAGTGGTAGGCTATGATTCCGTGTTGTCGGCTTCTAGAATGAATAATGCCATAGTAATGTTTATGAGCTCTGTGGAAAAAGCCAATGAATTAGTGGAGCGTGGTTTAGTGATAAATGATGCTCTTACGGTCGTGCTTCCGCTTTCAGTGCCGTCAAAAAGAGTGACGTTGTCAAATGTGCCACCTTTCGTAAAGGACGAGTTTTTAGTAAACATGCTGTCTCGTTATGGAAAAATGGTTTCACCAATTAAAAAGATTCCACTTGGAAATGTTAATCCACTCTTGAAGCATGTTGTTTCCTTTAGGAGATATGCATATATGGTACTAAAGGATAATGCTGAACTTGAGGTGTCTTTTAATTTTCGAATGGATGATTTTGATTACTTGATTTATGCAACTACTGATAAAATGAGATGTTTTGGATGTGGTAGAGTAGGACATTTGGTGCGTACATGCCCAGATAAAGGTGGAACAAATGAAGAGGTTAGACCACAGACATCTGCATCATTGGTGGAAACCGAGGGTTCCGGGGCTGTTTTGAATGTTTCAAAGGTTGCTGAAAAGGAGACAGTAGTGGATGTGGCTGTTGATAACAGTGTGTCTGAGACTGTAGAGTCTAGACCTTCTGGGTCTGAAGAACCAATGGAAGAAATGGCTGTATTGGTGGAAGGTGAAATACAGAATAGAAGCACTGAAGGTGATATAAAATCATCTGAAGTGGTTTCTGAGGTATCTCTTACAGAAGCAGTGGATTCTCAGTCATTTAAAGTGCCTTTGAAAAGAAAGATGAAAAGTGATAATAGCCTAATGATGGTGAAAAAAGCAGGGATAACTGAGGGGTCAAATGGAGAGGAAGATGAGAGTGATGAAGATTCATCTGATTCCAGTAGTGTTTATTCTCAGTCGGACTATCGTATTCAGGGTTATGGTGTTCAAGACATTAAACAATTTCTGAGAATTACAAAAAATAAGCGGAATGTAAATATTGAAAATCATTTCCCGAATGCTCAGTTATTTGTGGAAAGATCGCGGAGTTTAATGAGCGAGGGGTGTTTTACTAATAGAGAGGTGTACCGACTGAAAAAAATGGTGAGGAAAATTGGCATAGAAGTAGGCAGCAATGATGGTGTTTAAACGGTTGGATTCCATGGTCCCTGCTGTAATGCTTATATGGGGCTTTTTGTTGTCGTTTATATTATCAAGCATGAGTAACATCAATATTGCATCCCTGAATGTGAATGGTGCAAGGGATAGCAAAAAAAGGGCGGAGATTTACGAGTTGGTAAAACAAAAACATTTTGATGTTGTGTTACTTCAAGAGACCCATAGCGATGTACAAAATGAAGTAAATTGGGCCATGGAATGGGACGGGCTTTCCGTTTTGAGTCATAATAATTCACTTAGCGCTGGAGTTGCTGTTCTTTTCGCAAAAAATTTCACACCTGTTTCTTACGAAGTGGATGAGATTATTAAAGGAAGAATTTTAAAAATTAGAGTTGTTGTTGAGAATCAAGTTTTTGTTTTTATGTGTGTATATGCTCCTACTGCAACTACAGATAGAATAGTTTTTTTAGACTCCTTATGCTTAGCTTTACAAAAGTGTAATAATGATGATATTTTAATTCTTGGTGGTGATTTCAATTGTACCGAAAAAAACATAGATAGAAATCACCTTGAACCTCACATGTTGTCACGTAAAAGGCTTATACAACTTATTAACACACATGAACTTAGTGACATATGGAGGATTTTTCACCGGGATAGTAGACAATATACATGGACTCATGTTCGAGATAAGACTGTGTCTTTGGCAAGGTTAGACAGGCTATATTGTTATAGTCATCAGAGTAATGTTTTTAGAAGTTGTTGTATTTTCCCAGTTTCTTTCTCTGACCATTGTATGGTTCAATGTTCTATTTTTTTGAGCTTTGTAAAACCACAGAGTGCATATTGGCACTTTAATAATGCTCTTTTAAATGATAAAGATTTTAAAGATATTTTTGAATTTTTTTGGAAGGATTTTAGAGACTCAAAGTCAACTTTTAGCTCATTACAACAGTGGTGGGACTATGGAAAAGCCCAAATTAAACAGTTAAGTCAACAGTACACAAAAAATGTTACTGCAAATATAGACAGGTCCATGAAAGTTTTAGAGATGGAAATTGTACAATTGCAAGAGCAGTTAGAATCTAATGGAGACTGGACTTTTATGAGGGGTATTTCAGAGAAAAAATCCAAGTTGAATGATTTATTGGAGACGAAAGCAAAAGGGGCTGAGATTAGGTCACGTTTTCAAAACGTGGACCAAATGGATGTGCCATCTAAGTTTTTTTTTGGCCTGGAGAAAAAAAATGGTCAAAAAAGGTTTTTTCATTCATTGAGATCTGACTCTGGGAGAATGTTGACTGATGTTAATGAAATTCGCAAAAGAATTTCTAGTTTTTATAAAGATTTATATAAAAGTGAGCTAAAAGAAGAACAAAACATAAGTCATTCTTTTTTTAAAAAATTACCTCAAGTTTCTATTGAGTCTAATAGGGATCTTAGTGGTGAGCTACGTCTGGAAGAGCTGGAAAAAGCACTTCAGAGTATGGCACTTGGGAAGGCCCCAGGTATAGATGGTCTTCCGGTTGAGTTTTTTAAAGCTTTCTGGTCTGTGGTGGGGGAAGACTTGCTTGAGGTTTTAAATGACAGTTTTACAAATGGTAATTTGCCCTTGAGCTGTCGTAGAGCTGTTCTTACCCTTCTACCAAAAAAAGGAGACCTCACAGAAATTAAGTGTTGGAGACCAGTGTCAGTGTTGTGTAGTGACTATAAGATACTTTCTAGAGCCCTTGCGAATAGACTTGCAAGGGTTTTAGAGCAAGTGATTCACTCTGACCAAACATATTGTATCCCGGAGAGGTCTATTTTTGATAATATATCGTTCATCCGTGATATTTTTGACTTGACTAAAATGAAAGAGTTTGATGTTGGCCTAATCTCTTTAGATCAGGAGAAGGCCTTCGATAGGGTTGAACACCTATATCTTTTAAAAACTCTAGAGGCTTTTGGTTTTACTAAAGATTTTGTGGGAAAAATTAAGGTTTTATATAATAATATTGAAAGTATTCTTAAGGTTAACGGTGGCTTATGTGCTCCTTTTAAAGTGGAAAGAGGTGTAAGACAAGGTTGTCCTTTGTCCGGTATGTTATACTCTATTGCAATAGAACCTCTTTTATGCAATGTTAGAGAAAACATAAAAGGTTTAAGTTTACCTTTTTCTGGTAAAACTGTTTCACTCTCAGCTTATGCTGATGATGTAGTGGTCTTAATTAGTGACCAGAAGGACATTGATACAGTGGTAAATATTTTAAATGATTTTAAAGAAATCTCTTCAGCTAAGGTAAATTGGGCCAAAAGTGAAGCGATTTTGGTTGGACACTGGTTACAGGGTGCACCAAAACTCCCAAACAACTTAAGCTGGTCTACGGGAGGTTTTAAATATCTGGGTGTATTTCTGGGAGATGATTCTACTGTAAAAAAAAACTGGGATGATGCCTTTGAAAAAGTAAAAGGAAGATTAAGTAAATGGAAGTGGTTGATTCCAAAGATGTCGTACAGGGGACGCACTTTAATTATTAACAACCTTGTAGCTTCTACTTTGTGGCATCGTTTAGCATGTGTAGACCCTCCTCTGTCTTTACTCTCTGATATTCAGAAGGTTTTAATTGATTTTTTTTGGGAAAAGTTACACTGGGTATCCCAAAGTGTACTGTTTTTATCTAAGGATGAAGGGGGGCAGGGTCTGATAAATGTACAAAGTAGAGTTGCAGCTTTTCGAATGCGTTTTATACATCGACTTTTATATGGATCATCCATTGCAAATTGGAAGGTTGTTGCTTGTGAGATTTTGAAGGGCTTGGGAGGTTTAGGTCTTGACAAGTCTCTTTTTTTGATGGACCCCCAAAAGATGAATACAGTGAAGGCACCAATTTTTTATCAGAACATTTTCAAAGTATGGAATTTGTTTGATGTTAATATTGGACAAAATTCAAGTTTGTTTTGGTTACTTCAAGAACCACTGATTTATGGAACCCGTTTTGAAAATGTAGTGAGCAGCTCTTATTTTCCTGCAAACACTGGGCTATTAATTAAAGCAGGAATTACAACACTGGGACATTTAGTGAACATTGCGGGACCGGATTTGGACAATATTGAGAAGACAGCGGAAAAGTTGGGATTTAAATCTTTGAGGTTGGTTCATCAACTTTTAATGAAGTGGAGGTCAGTTCTTGAAGAAGAGGAGTTGAAAACCATCAAAGACTTTTGCAGAGGTTTCATAAAACCAAAGGAGGAAGACTCTTTCCCTATTTTAATCCTGTCACCTAAAATGGATGAGTGTGAAGGTCCTTTTTTGGAAAAGAAAGATGTAGTTTTCAGTCATGATTCATTTAATGTGAAAGATGTGTACAAAAATTGTGTGAAAGTTTTTAACAGAAAAGTTTTACATAACAGGAGTGATACACCATGGCGTAATGTCATTGGGCTTAATAGAGATTTTAGACCACAATGGAGAGCACTATATAAGCCACCGTTACCTAAGAGAGCGGGTGACATGCAGTGGAGAATCTTACATGGGGTTATAGCTGTGAATGCTTTTGTTTCTGTAATAAACCCAGAGATTAACTCTGATTGTCCTTTTTGCTCCCAGAGAGAAACCGTGTTTCATGCATTTATGTATTGTGATAGATTGAGACCATTATTTATTGTTGTAGAGTCTTTTTTTAAGGCTTTTAATGAAGATTTTTCTATGCAAATGTTTATTTGTGGTTTCAAATATGTAAAGAGAAAGGCCTCTGTGTGTCAATTGTTAAATTTTGTTTTGGGCCAATCAAAAATGGCAATTTATGTGAGTAGGAAGAATAAGATCGAAAACATTTCTGGACAAGATGTATTGATGGTTTTTTCAAATCTAATCAAGTCAAGAATAATTACAGATTTTAATTTTTTCAAGGCTATGAATGATTTGTCATTGTTTGAAATGAAATGGTGTAGTGGAGAGGTTTTTTGTTCTGTTCATGAAGGGGTATTAATTTTTGCTATTTGGTGGCAGTAAAGGAGTATTTTTATGGTGTTATTTATTAATAGCAGTATAAAGTGTGTTTTGTGTATGTGTTTGTTTGTTTTTCATCTTAATGTAGAATGATGTAATGAAATAATGTTTTATTTTTGATTGTAATAAAATGTGTTTTCAAATTCAATTCTCTCTCTCTCTCTCTCTCTCTCTCTCTCTCTCTCTCTCTCTCTCTCTCTCTCTCTCTCTCTCTCATATACACACACTTGTCTTGTTCACCCTATTTGTGGGGACTCTCCATAGACGTATTGGTTTTTAAACTGTACAAACTGTATATTCTGTCCCCTTACACTAACACTACCCCTAAACTTACCCATCACACAAAACTGTCTGCATTTTTACATTTTTAATTCTGTGTGATTTATAAGCTTGTTTCCTCACGGGGACCTCAATTTAGGTCCTCACAGTGACACAAGCCCTCATGAGTCTGTGTGTTTTCTATCCCCACTGGGATAATGTGTTTTTGTCCTGATCCACTTTGGTAAGCCTATCATAAGTGTTTATCATTTTAGACCTGCCGGGATGGTTTTCACTGGAAATTGCGTACATATGTCACTTGCCCATGGCATGCGAATCTCATCATATCTGTAAATAGAGAGAAGTTGCTCCGGCTACTTTGACACGTGTCTGGTGTGGGAGTGTCATAAGTTGTTTGTCACAACGAGCGAGAAAGCTTGACATGGAGCAGATAAATCTCCAACCTCCGGGGAATCACCCGTTTTAAACAAACGCTGAACAGAGGAGAGTCTGCTGGTGAAGAGAGAACGCGACAGAGCTCGTAATAAAACAAGAACCAACATGCTTGGCTTTTCAGAGATTATGAGAACTGAGGGATTTGAAATGTTGTAGAAGCGATACAGAGATGGTGTTTTTATTACTCAACAGGTGATTAAGGTATTGAACAGATAAACTGCCATATAGCTCTCTAACAGAGCCCCTTTCACACAGCGCGTTGATCCAGCGCGACTTTTGCCAGAGTGACTTCTGTGTGAACGCAAACACGTCCCGGGATCGATGCCGGGTTGGGGACCTAGTAACATTGCCTGGATCACTCGCGGAACCGCCTGGATCACGCCCTGTGTGAACAAAAGCCAGGATCAATGATATAAGGGGTGTGTCGTAGTGGGAATCTAGAAAGTTTGTGTTCGTCATCAAAGAAAGAACGAAAAAATGTCTGCAAACTGGATCGAAGCAGAGACCAGGAGCTCCTCACTATCCGCACTGAAGCTGAGAGCGCTCGCCAGCTTAGTAGAACGGTACGCGATGCGTTAGTGTACATGTTTCCATCTTACCAGGATGTGTGTGAACGCACTCACAGATCCCGGAAAATCACTGGCAGTGTGAATGAAACAAAATCAAACGATCCCGGGACAAATCCTGGGTCACATTATCCGTGTATTTTCCGGAATCTCTGTGTAAAAGGGGCTTAACAGAGTTCAAAGCATTGTCTATTGTGAAGGGTCATTTCTTTATGGTTGTTGTAGCGCTATGCCGTAATTTATTTTCAAGGAAGTACCGTGACTACTAATGGGTAAAGCTACAATAACGTCTTCAGATAATCAGCTTGAAATCGTTAATTCCATTGAACATAGTAGTGAATGTTTTATGAGCAATAGAATAATCTCTCTCTTTGGCCAGAATATCAGGTAAAAATTTTTGTTGTTGCTACATTTGAAAATATCATGGCAATCGTCATGATAACTTTTGTAACATCATTTATTTAAAAATATCAGTGTTTCCAATTAGTCAAAACAACAGCATAAAATATTGCACTTTCATAAAACAATTAACATTAGTGTTGGATTTCCATGTTGTTACATCCCCTGATGGCATAGAGGTATGAGGAAGACGTACATAATTTAAACACACTCATATAATATAATTTTGGTCTCTCTGGAGTGCTGTGGGTGAATGACGAAAGGACAACTGAGATAATTGCAAGCAGGTGGTTCGCTTGATTTACAATACGAAAAATATGATTTACATAAATTAAACCCAAAACCAAAATGTATTTACAGCTATAACTTAAAGGTGGGGTATGTGATTTGCAAAACGGTTGGCAGATTAAAAAAAAAAATACACAACTCAAATGGTCCTACCTTCTTTCCTTTGACTCCACCCATTCATAGAACATGGACATGGATGGGGGGAGGGGGGGATGGTACGACCGATTGATTGACACACTTACTGTCCAATTATTCCAGGTGGTCTTGGAAATGATTGGCTGGAATTTTTCGAGTCCTGCCCATTCCACAGATGACTAAATTTCTTAATTTTTATTTCAGTGCTTCTAACTCAGTGGCTGTAAGTGGGTTAGGAATAGGATTTTAAGTGATTTTGAAAAAATGGCCAAAAAAGAGAATTACATACCCCACCTTTAAGCAAAAAGAAAAATGATAATGGAAATAAGCCACAGAAAAAAAAGAAGATGAGCAGTGCCCACCCTCTAAACTAGCTGAAAACAAAAACAGAAAATAAAGAATTCTTCAGCGTTTAAAACTCCATAACTAAAGCTTCACTAACTACAACAAAACTTACACACGCTCCTTCCCTAGTGTGTCTAACAGACGTAATTCTACGTGTTTGCAAAATGTATGCACTGACCCTCGCCCCAGAGGAGGAGCTCCCCAGTAAGTCTGACTAGGGGTGTGAGCCCGAGACACATGTGGCTGAGGGTATACTGGTGGAAGTAGAGACTGAAGACTGGCTGATGGACTTCAGCGCGGCGGTATCAACTCCCACCTTATCCCAACCCATTACATTTTTTTCATCGCTGTTTCTAGACTGCACTATGAACTGTTTGGACTATGATTTGTCTGAATCACCATCACTGTTTCTAGACAGCACTGAGTCTGTTTCGTTGACATATTGGGAATTGGAATTACCATAATTTATCTTGTCAAGTCTCTATCTGCCACCATCACTGCAGAGCTCAGCCAGTCGTCTAGCCCCGCCATGTTTGACGCCCTTCGCCATCTCTGGGGATACCCTGCTGTGACGTCAAGCCTCAGGTCTTGCAACCACCAGCAGCGCCTGAGCGGACAGATCCTGTGGCTCTGCATCTGGCCTTAGATCACCTCGCTCCATCTCGGCCCATCAACCTGTCATCTCTACTTTTGCTCCTCCCACCTTCGGCTCAACCAAACACCCTCGGCCTTGCAGCTCCACCGGGTTCCCTCGTCCCACCGGCTCCCCTTGGTCAGTCTTCATTCCACTTCCGCCACAGACTTGCGTGTCATCTGCTGTGCTCCGTTCCTCCACCCCTACGGCTGCAGTGGGCCTTCCCTTCGGCTTTGCCTCTGTCCTCGGTGACAATTGATCTCCGCCTCAGTCCTCGGGCAGTCTGGCTCCACCTCAGACGCTCGTTGCCACAGCATCGCTTAGGTCTCCAGTGCTAGCGATGTCTATCAGATCCATCGGCTCTCAGTCTGCACCTTTGGATCCATCGGCCTCGTCTCCGTTGATCATCCCCCAGATGTCATCAGCCACAACTACATATGGTCTCCTCCTTCACTTGTCATCGAGCTCTGGGTCCGTCGTACTGGCCTTTCTCCTTCATCGCCGCCAAGATGAACCATCCCTCCGCAGCCAACTATCGCAATCTCTTCGCCATCTCCTGTCACCATCCCTTCATCCGCCTTCTAAACCTCCGTCTATCCATCCAGGAGGGGGCGTTCTGTCACCATATGTAATTTCTGTTTGTTAGTCTCTTTTTCATGGACTTTTAGTTAAATCATGTTTTCCAATTCCTTCACCCTTTTAAAGTTATGATTAGGATAATTAAGGAGGTGATGGGTGTTTTACTGAGAACTGGAGGGTCTGAACAAGTTAATAAGGAGACAGAAGGCTCAGACTCTTTGAAGGATCAGCTGATCTAAGTGTCCTTTCTAGTCAGCACTGATACAGTATAGTGAGGCCAGCAGGGGGTGCTCTCCCTGTGGTCTGTGTGGGTCCTAACGCCCCAGTATAGTGACGGGGACACTATACTGCCAAAAGAGCACCGTCCTTCGGATGAGACGTTAAACCGAGGTCCTGACTATCTGTGGTCATTAAAAATCCCATTAAAAAGAATAGGGGTGTAAACCCGGCATCCTGGCCAAATTTGCCCCTTGGCCTCTGTCCATCATGGCCTCCTAATCATCCTCATATACTGATTGACTTCATCACTGTCTCCTCTCCACCAGTAAGCTGGTGTGTGGTGGGCGTTCTGGCGCAATATGGCTGCCGTCGCATCATCCAAGTGGATGCTGCACATTGGTGGGGTCTTAGAAAAAGTGCTATATATATAAATGTAACGATTAATAATTATATGACACAGGACCGGACTGAGCAATCACAGTGGAGGGCACCCATTTTGGACCTGAGGCCCAAAGCGAGTTACCACATCTTTGATATTAGGATATCTCAGTAAGTCAACCAGCTGCAGGCACTCTTACACAAGAGAGGGTGGAGAGGGTGACACTAGTGAATGCCTTCTTGACCTTGAGATGCTCTTGGACCAGAACTATAGGTCACTGGGTAGCAAGGAGATGATTTAGTGTGTTGTACGCCACAAGCTTCTGTTGGCCACAACAGAACTGTGGTCCAATGTCACTGGTGGGTCAGGGTAGTCAAAACAGCTATTAGCTATTATCTACTTAAATCTACATAAGAGTCTTCTACCACAAAAAGCATTTTTGTCTTCAGTTGGACCGACAAAGTCCACATGTATATGCAGCCAGTTCATCTCAGGTTTATCTCACGTGTATAATGGTGCAACTAACGAGTCTGGTGTAAAATACATTTTAGACTGAATGTCAGAAAATCCCTGCATCTATGTTCCAGCATCTAAAGTGTATAGCAGCAAAGGAAAGACGTGATGATTTTTGTCATGCTTTTGAAAGTAAATGTTCAACAGGATACAATAGCATCAGTGAGACCAGACATTGAAAAATGTTCAATAGGTAAACCATTTCTTTATGGCTGCCCCTTTGTGCACAGGGGTTATATTATTTTTTAAATAAAAAGGACCCTCCCCAAACTGCTGGAGTTATAAGATGTAAGTTGTAGTATTATATTTGCTTTTTATTTGGAATTACTGGAATAGCAAACCCATTTATTAGTAGGGAGTGTCAAAATACTTTTGGTCATATTGTGTCCATTTAAAATAACATATGAAAGAGGAGAGATTGACTCAAATTTCAAAGAAAAACAAAATACAGATGTCGACTAGGGGAAGCATCACAGAAGTCCTCCACACAATCCTCTGATTGGCTGTGATTGATTGTGAACATTTTGCTGTTCAGTGTAGACAGATAAATTACTTTTTGATGGAATCTTGTCACATTGCAAAGGACAAGGTGTTGGGGAAAGGAACTTGTAATTGTCCCACAGTGCTCGAGGTCGGATATATGTACTGACAACCAGGCGGCCATCATCATAGATCCTCAGCAAAGACCACGAGAACCAAACAAATGTCCTCTGCATAGACCAATATGGCCAGCTTCAACTCCTCCTCCCTCCAAATCCCTTGTGATGTATCCTGATATTCAAGCAGAAGACACTGGATGAAATATTCTGAATGATCAATCCATAATCTGACTTGTGAATCAGCCTGGAAAAACAATCACACCATAGATGTTTTTCCACCGTCGGGCCAGTGTGAGATGGCCGTATCCAGTGGAACTGCACCTAGACACGACCACAACGCATGATGTAGTCAGCCGGATCTGAGCCGAATCCAGATCAGATGGAGAACCTGCACCTAGACACGACCACAAAGCATGATGTAGTCAGCCTGATCCGGGTCGTATCCAGATCAGATGGTGGACCTGCGCCTATGCTCGACCACAACGCATGATGTAGTCAGCCGGATCCGAGCCGTATCCAGATAAGATGGTAGACCTGCACCTAGACTCGACCACAACGCATGATGTAGTCAGCCGGATCCGGGTCGTATCCAGATCAGATGGTGGACCTGCACCTAGACTCGACCACAACGCATGATGTAGTCAGCCGAATCCGGGTCGTATCCAGATCAGATGGTGGACCTGCACCTACACACGACAACAACGCATGATGTAGTCAGCCGGATACGGGTCGTATCCAGATCAGATGGTGGACCTGCACCTAGACACAACCACAACGCATGATGTAGTCAGCCGGATCCGGGTCGTATCCAGATCAGATGGTGGACCTGCACCTAGACACAACCACAACGCATGATGTAGTCAGCCGGATCCGGGTCGTATCCAGATCAGATGGTCGACCTTTACCTAGACACGACCACAACGCATGATGTAGTCAGCCGGATCCGGGTCGTATCCAGAAATGTTGTTTCGGGAGGAGCACGTTCAAATAATTGATCCAATTATCACATCATTCCAACCAGCTGTCAACAATCAGTAATCAACATTTCTATCCAATCAGCATGAGTGGAGACCTATATACATACTCATTTGACTCACCAACGTTCCTCGACAGTCTTTCAGCATCCGTCCACCACCCCGTCTCCTCACACTCGCCTGGTTACTTCCTAAACCAGCAATACGGGGGGAGTACTCTGGGTTCGGGCCGAATACCGAGCCCGGAGCCCTCTCCTCGGACAGCACGCCAAATATGCATACCATTTATTCCATCTGACTTATTTGTAAGTGTGAACTCGTGAACAGAGGGTGGAGCTGCACCTAGACACGACCACAGCTCATGATGTAGTCAGCCGGATCCGGGTCGTATCCAGATCAGATGGAGGACCTGCACTTAGACACGACCACAGCGCATGATGTAGTCAGCTGGATCCGGGTCGTATCCAGATCAGATGGAGGACCTGCACCTAGACACGACCACAACGCATGATGTAGTCAGCCGGATCCAGCTCGTATCCAGATCAGATGGAGGATCTGCGCCTAGACACAACCACAACGCATGATGTAGTCAGCCGGATCCGGGTCGTATCCAGATCAGATGGTGGACCTGCACGTAGACACGACAACAACGCATGATGTAGTCAGCCGGATCCGGGTCGTATCCAGATCAGATGGAGGATCTGCGCCTAGACACAACCACAACGCATGATGTAGTCAGCCGGATCCGGGTCGTATTCAGATCAGATGGTGGAGCTGCACCTAGACACGACCACAACGCATGATGTAGTCAGCCGGATCCGGGTCGTATCCAGATCAGAGGGTGGAGCTGCACCTAAACACGACCACAGCTCATGATGTAGTCAGCCGGATCCGAGCCGTATCCAGATCAGATGGTGGACCTGCACCTAGACTCAACCACAACGCATGATGTAGTCAGCCGGATCCGGGTCGTATCCAGATCATATGGAGGTTCTGCGCCTATAGACACAACCACAACGCATGATGTAGTCAGCCGGATCCGGGTCGTATCCAGATCAGATGGTGGACCTGCGCCTAAACACGAGCACAACGCATGATGTAGTCAGCCGGATCCGGGTCGTATCTAGATCAGATGGTGGACCTGCACCTATACACGAGCACAACGCATGATGTAGTCAGCCGGATCCGGGCCGTATCCAGATCAGATGGTGGACCTGCACCTACACACGACCACAACGCATGATGTAGTCAGCCGGATCCGAGCCGTATCCAGATCAGATGGAGGACCTGCACCTACACACGACCACAGCGCATGATGTAGTCAGCCGGATCCGGGTCGTATCCAGATCAGATGGTGGAGCTGCACCTAGACACGACCACAACGCATGATGTAGTCAGCCGGATCCGGGTCGTATCCAGATCAGATGGTGGACCTGCACCTAGACACAACCACAACGCATGATGTAGTCAGCCGGATCCGGGTCGTATCCAGATCAGATGGTGGAGCTGCACCTAGACACGACCACAACGCATGATGTAGTCAGCCGGATCCGGGTCGTATCCAGATCAGATGGTGGACCTGCACCTAGATACGATCACAACGCATGATGTAGTCAGCCGGATCCAGGTCGTATCCAGATCAGATAGAGGACCTTTACCTAGACACGACCACAACGCATGATGTAGTCAGCCGGATCCAGGTCGTATCCAGATCAGATGGAGGATCTGCGCCTAGACACAACCACAACGCATGATGTAGTCAGCCGGATCCGGGTCGTGTCCAGATCAAATGGTGGACCTGCGCCTAAACACGACCACAGCGCATGATGTAGTCAGCCGAATCCGGGTCGAATCCAGATCAGATGGTGGACCTGCACCTAGACACGACACAACGCATGATGTAGTCAGCCGGATCCGGGTAGTATCCAGATCAGATGGTGGACCTGCACCTAGACACGACCACAACGTATGATGTAGTCAGCAGGATCCGGGTCGTATCCAGATCAGATGGTGGAGCTGCACCTAGACACAACCACAACGCATGATGTAGTCAGCCGGATCCGGGTCGTATCCAGATCAGATGGTGGAGCTGCACCTAGACACGACCACAACGTATGATGTAGTCAGCCGGATCCGGGTCGTATCCAGATCAGAGGGTGGAGCTGCACCTAAACACGACCACAGCTCATGATGTAGTCAGCCGGATCCGAGCCGTATCCAGATCAGATGGTGGACCTGCACCTAGACTCGACCACAACGCATGATGTAGTCAGCCGGATCCGAGCCGTATCCAGATCAGATGGTGGACCTGCACCTAGACTCGACCACAACGCATGATGTAGTCAGCCGGATCCGGGTCGTATCCAGATCAGATGGAGGTTCTGCGCCTATAGACACAACCACAACGCATGATGTAGTCAGCCGGATCCGGGTCGTATCCAGATCAGATGGTGGAGCTGCGCCTAAACAAGACCACAGTGCATGATGTAGTCAGCCGAATCCGGGTCGTATCCAGATCAGATGGTGGAGCTGCGCCTAGACACGACCACAACGCATGATGTAGTCAGCCGAATCCGGGTCGTATCCAGATCAGATGGTGGAGCTGCGCCTAAACACGACCACAGCGCATGATGTAGTCAGCCGAATCCGGGTCGTATCCAGATCAGATGGTGGAGCTGCGCCTAGACACGACCACAACGCATGATGTAGTCAGCCTTATCCGGGTCGTGATGACTTCAACCAGATGAACTAGATAATATTCAGTCAATATTATAATAATGTTGCCTGAATCATATTCATACACTGTTCGTTAGTTGGCCAGAGGAGAACTGACCCCAGACTGAGCCTGGTTTCTCCCAAGGTTTTTTTCTCCATATGATTTTTTATTGCTTGACAGTTTTTTAGCATCCCGCTCACTCTTTGATCATTCTTTTACAGCCAGAAATACGGGGGGAGTACTCTGGGTTCAGACAGAGCCCGGAACCCTCTCCTCGGACAGCACGCCAAATACGCTCTTATTCCATCTGACTTATTTGTAAGTGTGAACTCGTGAATCTGTCACTGATCTGGGTTCCTTGCCACTGTTCCCTTTGGCTTTTGGCTTGCTTTGTTGGGGACACTTAATATTCAACAATTTAACAAATTCGTTTTCCCTTAAAATCTTTAAGATTTAAACTTATTTGGCTTGCTGTCCACTGATGAGGGGTCGATGAAGCAACTTCAACTCGAGGTCTGACATAGGCTATATGTTAGCCTGGGAAAACCCTGACAAACTTCCGGCAAATTTGAGATTTGCTCTGAAAGTCCGTCTGGCCAAGAGCCCATTCAAGCCCATTTCCAATTTTTCCAAATTGAGGCACCAATCACAAGTTTTGAGGCGGGCTTTATAAGATGACGATTGCTGTGATTGGTTTTAGGTCTAACCAATTGCGTCCAGAGGCATTTGAGCGACGTCCGTTGGTGACGCCCCTTTGGAAATGGGCTGTGAATAAACTTTCCCCATACCCACTCTCAGTTACAACTGATCTGGTTTCAACCTGGGGTGCGAAATTAGAAAAATTAGAAATGGTCTTCAGATGACATGTCTGTAACTTATATGACAAAATCTAGCGTTAATTCGATCTCAAAAAGATTAATTAAAATAATGTATTAGTCCACCACGTGCGAGACGTCATAAACCAACGTGGTTGAACGATACTTTGCGACATACGGTTTCGGGAAACAGTTGTGACGAGCTAGTTGATTTCTCCAACGATGCATCGTACTATGGTAGTTAAGCAGTGAGCTATATAGTTGTACGGGAAACGCACCCCAGGCTAGCTAAATGTATGATTGCGAAGGGCAAGGTACCTAAGATGAAGGAGTTTGGGGAGGAGGAGGGATGCTGGAACAGCTGATGCTAGAGATAGGTAAGTGGCTGCTTATACTCTGGCTGTTGATTGAAAGATTAGATGGGCTTACTCCTCACTGTTAGCCCTTACTGTAGAAAACGACCAAATTCTTACAATATCATACCATTTTCCATTAAAACAGTAATATACAGGAATATACCTACAGGAATATACTGTGAATTAACAGCGCTCAAATTCGACACTCAGAGGCCGTTTTCCCAATCACACCATATACCCTCATTCACTATTCCCCACATTAGTTCACTAGTATAGTCCACTTGAATGAAAAGAAGTGAGTGAATTGAGACACTGATGAACACCTGATACGCAGAATCACTGGAGGACAGAGAAACAAGAACAGAACAAAGAGAAACACAAGAACTACAACTGACTTCCAGCCACACTGAGTGTGAAACCAGTTTACAAACCAGTTTAACATTATTTATTTCACACATGTACAAAAGTTATTGTTGAGAATTAACAGGGATTTAGTTAATAATAAAGTTTGTTGTCACCATGATGGAGATCAGTATTTGCTTTAGTTGGTCTCTTGTACCTTGACTTAAAAGGTTATTCCATTTCTCTCTGGCTGCTGTGACAGTGAGTTTATAAAGCACATTTGTTACGGCAATAAAAAGTCAAGAGGAAGTTGATCAGGTGTTTTTGGTTTTGTGATGATGTCATAATCATCCATGAGTGAGTTTCTGCTCTTTTTTGCATGTGAGCTGTATGTGAGCTATGAATTTACGGGTGGTAATTTACAACATAAAATCCATCAATATTTCTGTAATCAGTTCAACTGAAGAATATTGAAATCATATAGTGCATTAAAATTTTATTAACTCTTGCTTGACTCTGGCACACACAGACATCAACAATCAGCGTATGAATCTCAACAATGGTGACGATCAAAAGTTTCATGTCGCAATGCATGCTGGGTTCCAGGATAGTATAAAACTCCCAGTATGCTCTGCTGCATGAATAATAATAAAAATATATATATTTTCACCATTGTTGAGATGCATGTTCTAATTTGTGATATCTCTGTGTTTCTGCACGACAGTGTAGCTCTATTATTTTTGGATATACTTGTGTTAAAAATAAATTAGTCATCTTTGCTGTTGTTTCACAGTGATGGTAATGTAACACTTTTGATTGAGAATTAAAATCAGAATGAGTGAGAATTAACTTCTTAGCAAATGAGCAGGCTATATGACGATTCTGTCATGATAGTGAATATAACCACAATCATTCACAAACTGTGTGTGTGTGCACAAGTGTGACTGGCAAAAACACAGCTCAAGCAGCAAGAGAAAAACTAATGTTTTAGCATCAGCAACCCAACTAAAGCAAACACTGATCTCTATAATGGTAACATTTTCAATTAAACATCTCAATAACTACTTCTGTAGATGTATGACAGAAATAAAGTCCTACTGGTTAATAATACGTGTAATAATGTGTAATGGCTGGAAGTCAGTTGTAGTTCTTGTGTTTCTCTATTTTCTGTTCTTGTGTTCCTCTTTCCTTCAGTGATTCTGCTTGTTAACAGCAGGTGTTCATCACTAATGCTCAACAATCACTTACATATTCACTTAATTATCTCACTGCAACACTGCGTCAATGTTACTTTTTACTCTTTGTAGTGTGGATTTTCCTGTGGGGTTGAAAGGGTTAACAGTGTAAGATAAAAAGACACACCCACGAAATGTATTTTAACAGTGATAAACTGTAAGTTATAAAACAGCTTTATACTGGCAACACTGTTGCCAGTAGTTTACTGTAAAATGTAGTTTTTGGGTCACCATTGTCCTGAAGAGTAGAGCCTGTGCTTCAGTCCAGCAGAAGAACTAGAAACATCGATGATACGCTGCATGTTGCTTTATTTAACAGGGTGTAGTTGCTGGTCAAGTGGAAATATTTTCTATGTACTTAAGTTTTTTAATGGTTTCTAATGAAAGTTCATAATAACTCTTTGCTCATGTATTTAATGCATTATACATTTTAGTAAATACATTTAAATGACAGTTGGTCAATTTAAGGCAGTCGGTTTCTGCAAGTGAAAATAGTTTTAACTCGAGTTTTAATTTAGTGCATTTTACAGTAACAACCTGTATATTACAGTAAAATACTGTAGATTACAGTAAAGAACTGTACAATTAACAGTAAATTACTGGCAACAGTGTTGCCAGTATTTTACTGTAAAAAAACCCGGTAAGGTCTAACAGTGCTCCCTAATTTACTTTGTTGCATTATTTCCCTGTTATAACTGTAAAGGCCATTGCACACCGAGTCCGAAATTTTTGTATGCGTTTTTTCGTATTCGTGATTCGCTGGCTCTGAATTGGCAAAGCACCATTCAAACACCATTCAAACTGCTTGTTACGGATGCGAAAAACGCAGAAAATCTAAACCGTTTCGATTTTTTTTATGACGGACGAAAGTTTCGGAGGCAGTGTGCAAGCGTGATTGACATAACGTGAGGTCGTATTTATTTTTTATCGTGCGAAAATTTCGGATGCGAATTTCGGACTCAGTGTGCAATGGCCTTAAAGCTGCTTTGAAACAATCTGGTTGTAAAAAGCTCTGTATAAATAAATGTGACTTGGCTTGACTGAACAATATTGAATGCTAGTTAATTTACATGACAATGGCTTTTTGGGTGCCTGAAAACGCAAACTTATGAAAACATTTCACAGTGCAAGATTTTGAAAATGGTCTCCGTGTAAACAACAAAACATGTGAAAAAAATGATGCCACGCACATGCTTACAGTATTACGTGTTCAGTCTAAATCTGACTGTGTCAAAACAGGGGAATAGTGTGGTGCAAGTATGACGTAATTTTGTACTTTAGCTGGACAATAACTTTATTCTAGCTGCTGTAAAGCCTAAACAATCTGTTACGGTAATTTAACTGTAAATCTGCTTTGAAACAATCCATACAGTTAAAAGCCCCATATAAATGAAAGTGACTGACTTGACTTGTTCCCTCGACAAACCCTCAATAGGATTTTCCCATAGGCTTTTGGATTATCGCAATAAAACAAGCTCTGTGATCAACAAAAGTTTATGATACCAGCACGTTTTGTCCATCAAGATAATTATCAAAGATGAACAACTTTTATGAATTTGGAAGCCTAAATGCAGTCATCAGAAGTAAAAAGCTAAAGGTAAGCTATAAACAAACTACACCACGGTCCCACGACTTCAACTGAGCTTCCAACAACTCCTTCAGTTTTTATCTAAAAACATTTCCCCAGAACATTTGAGTTAGAATAGTTGATAAGAGCACGATTATAAGCATAGTGAGGCTGTAGAAGCAGACTGAGTTTACCCGAGAGCCTCTTTAGTCCCATTTAGCCACTTGTTGGCAACAGCCTTTTTCAAGACATGTAACAGTAACAGCTTTAGGGTAATACTGATGTATTTTATGTCTTAGAATAAAATGTGAAGTGTCTTGAGCTTGTGTTCACCACTGACTTTATTTCAGCCATTTAACCAAAACCCCAATCAACTGACCAGTTGACTTCGGGACGATGGAGCCGTGCGTTTTGGCCTTACGAAGTGGTTTAATACCCGGACCACTCTACATAGTGTTTATAGTTTAGGGAAATGCTTTTTTTATTTTATAAATGGGGTTATGGTTTGAAAAACTCAGTTCAAAAGCCTGGTTATAGAGTTTAAGCAATTGAGAAAAACTGTAATAAGACAAACGAGTCTGCAATTTTTTTTCCAAAGATGTTAAAAATGTAATTTACTCGACGGAAAGCTGTTAAACTAGCCTGGGAAAACCCAGACCACTCTCAGTTGTAACTGAGTTAGGGTCTGGCAAAGCTCCATAAACAATTCATTTCCACAGGGGCGTCACCAACGGACGTCGGATAGAATGTCATGACGTATGCAGAGCGACGGAGAAACATCTCGAGACTCTCAGCAATTCTCTGTTTGTGTTAACGAAAATGACCATTTTAAATCGCTTGAAACAGACGCGATAGCTGATTCGAACGAGTGATGTTGTGATGTTCCACGGCGGCATCCATCTTTGTAATGTACAAAATCTGCATCACCGTCTCTGCTCTGTCGTCATCGTGTAAAGCCCGCCCCAACGTTTCTGATTGGTGCCGCGATTTCGACGGATTGGAAATGGGTTTCAATGGGCTCTTTGCCAGACCCACTTGCAGAGCAAATCAAATTTGCCGGAAGTGGTCTGGGTTTTCCCTGGCTACTGTTAAACACCATACAGGATGAAAGACAGAAAATTACAAAAATTGTAGAATTCATATATTAAATGTTTATTCACTGTCAGATATTGATAGGAGGCACATTACATTGACTGACACTGTCCACAGGACCAAAAGTGTGTGACAAGATCAGGACAATAAATGTTTTTATCTTTGACTCATCTGCTAATGCAAAACTCATTTCTGTATTCACTTCTGCTATCTAGGGTGTTGTCCTTCTCACGGCACAAGATACTTGGAGCATCCCAATGACAAGGGGATTGCTTTGGATTTCTGAATAAGTAATCATTTTGTCACAATAAATTTTTTGTGTGTATAAAAAGTGCAACACTAAATTCAAAAAGCACACTGAAAAATCCTACAGACGGCATGATTAGAGAGAAGGAGAGATCTGAGGAGGGAGAGAAAGAGATGAAGGTCTCCTCCACACAGCTGTCTTATTATCAGTGTGTGTGTGTGTGTGTGTGTGTGTGTGTGTGTGTGTGTGTGTGTGTGTGTGTGTGTGTGTGTGTGTGTGGTAAAAGTACAGTTTGCGCTTATCTTCAGGGTCACTGTGCACTGCTGAGATCCAGCTGCTGTGTGTGTGTGTGTGTG